>NW_027256894.1:13533106-13748106 GCF_029215685.1 Pituophis catenifer annectens | reverse complement strand
CCTCATTTTACCTACCTCAGAAGGATGGAAGGCTGAGTCAACCTTGAGCCTGGTGAGATTCGAACTTGCAGTAATTGCAGGCAGCTGGTGTCATTTAACACCACTTTAATCTGCTGTGCCACCAAGGCTCTTTAAAGGCCAACCCATGTAAAATGCAGTATAGTCCTTGAATCCAAGTATGGTGAAATCCAAATTTTTTTAATACCGGTTCTGTGGGCATGGCTTGGTGAGCGTGGCTTGGTGGGCATGGCAGGGGAAGGATACTGCAAAATCTCCATTCCCACCCTGCTCCAGGGGAAGGATACTGCAAAATCCCCATTCCCTTACCATTCCTGGGGGAAGGATTGCAAAATCTCCATTCCCACCCAAATGCCAGAGGTGGCATTTGCCGGTTCTCCGAACTACTCAAAATTTCCGCTACCAGTTCTCCAGAACCTGTCAGAACCTACTGGATTTCACCCCTGGTTGGAAGGGACCTTGGAGGTCTTCTAGTCCAACCCCCTGCTCAAGCAGGAAACCCTATACTATTTCAGATAGATGGTTGTCCAATCTCTTCTTAAAAACCTCCAATGTTGGAGCACCCACAACTTCTGAAGGAAAGTTGTTCCACTGGTTAATTGTTCTCACTGTCAGAAATTCCTCCTTAGTTCTAAGTTGCTTCTCTCCTTGATTAGTTTCCACCCATTGCTTCTTGTCCTGCCTTCAGGTGCTTTGGAGAATAGTTTGACTCCCTCTTCTTTGTGGCAGCCCCTGAGATATTGGAACACTGCTATCATGTCTCCCCTAGTCCTTCTTTTCATTAAACTAGACATACCCAATTCCTGCAACCATTCTTCATATTTTCACATGGTTATGTGCCCTGCATAGGTCAGATTTGCTTTGTACTCATCCTTGAAAGTAGAAGATGCATTCCTATGGACACATTAGCCAGCATACCTGTCACCATGTCTCTGTGTGTGTGCTTGCCGATCTCCTTGCGTATGTGAAGCGCTCCGGGATTTTCTGAAAGAACTCTAGGGGGAAAAAAATTGTAATCAGATTAACGTGGCCAATCATGTTGAGCTCTTGAAAAGGACATACGGTTTCTAATCAGTGCCTAGCCCCAATGTCCAAGTAAACCAGCAGGAGTCAAGCCCTCTGAAGCACAAGCAAGAGAGGCCTGCTTTTCCCCCCTCCTCTCCGTCCCTTGTAATTATGTCAGTTTACTGGCCAAATTGTCTGCTTGAGTGGACGCTGGGATTCATCCATTCTTCTCTCAACTGGCCTTATTCATGTGGTAATAGAAGAGAAGCATGACCTTCTCAGTTCTGGGAATGTGGCTGGTCTTTGGAGATACCGTGATGTTAAAGGCAAAGGTAAATGTTCCCCTCGCACATATGTGCTAGTCGTTCCTGACTCTAGGGGGTGGTGCTCATCTCTGTTTCAAAGCCGAAGAGCCAGCGCTGTCCGAAGACGTCTCCGTGGTCATGTGGCTGGCATGACTAAACGCCAAAGGCGCACGGAACACTGTTACTTTCCCACCAAAGGTGGTCCCTATTTTTCTGCTTGCATTTTTTACCTGCTTTCAAACTGCTAGGTTGGCAGAAGCTGGGACAAGTAACGGGAGCTCACCCCGTTACGCGGCACTAGGGATTCGAACCGCTGAACTGCCAACCTTTCGATCGACGAGCTCAGCATCTTAGCCACTGGGCCACCATGTCCCTGTGGTGATGTTACTTTGCTGCAAAAACACAACCAAAGGAATTGTGAGGGTTGGTTTTTTCCCCCACCTCTATAACACATGGAGCATTTTATTTATTTATTTATTTATTTATTTATTTATTTATTTATTTATTTATTTATTTATTTATTTATTTATTTATTTATTTATTTATTTATTTATTTTGAATTGTTTTCCAGAGGTGATCCTCTCGCAAGGTAAAGATAAGCAGCCACCTTCTACAGAGCGATACTGTAGTTTCATGTGGGCTGGGGATGGGGAGGGTTTGGGTTTCATGGCTAAATCAGAAGGACATGGGTTGGGGAAACTGTTGTGGCCTGCCAGCAGCCAGCAGAGCTGGTAACAGATTCAGACAGTGAGGAGGTTGGAGAGGAACATGGGCCAGTCCTGGAGCCTGGGGAAGGCTCTGATGAGTACTCTGTGTCGGAGGCAGAGAGGGGGCCAGGACCACACAACAGTTATCAGCTGCCTTTGGAGAGACATCAGTAAGGCAGACGAACAGCTGGAGCCTGTTCCCAGTGTGCGCATGTGAAGAGTTGCCAGACGAAGGGAACAGCTAAAGAACAAGGGTCGACTTGGGAGTAAAGCCACAGGTGGACAATGAATGGCCCCTTCCATAGGGAATAAAAGAGGAGCTAAACGAGAGTGGAGTTTGCAGGAGTCAATTAGTTCGCTTAATTGGTTCGTGACTCTCCGAGACTCCTTGCCAAGTTTTTGAAGATATCGGCCTGGCAGCTCTCCAAGCCAGATAAGGTCTGTGACTGTAAATTCATCCTTGACTGACTTTGCTGAATGTGAATGAGAGAAATTCACAGTAACTTAATAAAAAGGGATTTTTGTCGGGACAAGGAGTCTGCTTCGTGGTTTGGGAATACCTAGGTCAGAACAGAAACTGAGTTTATCCACCCATCTCCACATGCTTGCTAGAGCAATGTCCCGGCTTGTCTGTTTGGGAAGGAGAGAATTCGTTTATTACACCAATGTTTCTCAACCTCAGCAAATTTAAGCCTTCCATTTGCAGAATTCCTCAGCCAGTTGCAAAACAATGTCCTAAAGAAAAACTCCATCGTGTGCTGTCCATGGTCCTGTTTGACAACTGTCTGAACTCAGCGAGTAGCAGGAATGATACCGGAGTAACATTTAGTATAGTTTGGCAAATGTCATCTTTAGTGGCCTGAGGGTGAATCAGCATGATTCTTCATTTGTTTACTTGTGGCTATGATCACAAACATGTCAAGCACAGCTTGGGAAGGTCATAGAAATATTTTTCCCAATTACCAATATTCCTTTCAGCCTCTTCCACTCATGGTTGTCCCAAAAATGCTTTTTCAAAAGGCAACTGGACTTTCTTTGTTTTTCCTTGAAGACATTTTGCTTCTCATCCAAGAAGCTTCTTCAGTTCTGGCTGAAGAACTGAGAATGCTCCTTTGGATGATAAGCGAAACATCTTCAAGGAAAAACAAAGGAAGGAAAACACCTTCAAGGATAAACAATTACCTTTTGAAAAAGCACTTTTGGGATAACTACGACCTGATTGGATGACTTAGAATTTCTGTGGATGTTCCACCTGTGGGTTTTCTTTCTCCTTGAAGGTAAAACAGGTATCACAAACTGCAACTTCAAGAGAAGTTTCAATGTCCCTGCTATTCAGGTGAGTTGACATATATGTCTACTGGACAATTTTCCACATGAATTGTTGATTCAACTCTCAACGCCATAAGAACTCACAAGACATCCTTCTCTATGACTGGATTTACATAGCATTAAATATTAGATACCCTGACTATGGAGATTTAAATTCCTAAACAAACAAGCAAATCTGCATTTGCTGTTTTTTTTAAAAAAACAACAACATTTTTTCCGAAGATCCTAGCAATTCTTCTTAGCCTCATGCACAATTACTTGCATTTTGTTTCATAATTATCAGCTTATGGATTCTTACATATCCTCTTCTATGTAGAGACAAGCTAGTAAAAAGCTAACAGAGGGTTAGAAAAATCCTGTGCATTTATTTACAAGACCAGGTTGGTTTCCATTGGATTTCTTCATACTCAAAAATCCAGATTCAGAATGAAGCATGACCAATGCTGTGATTTAGACATGATGCTACTGTTGGGGCAGTCTAAAATTACATTGACCATTTTTGCAGCTGGATCCCATATTATGTTTTGTCACCAGCTGCTCTGAGTATCCCTGCAGATGATGCTATAGTATAGTACCTGGTCTTTGGGTGTTAAGTGAATTTCATTGTATGGGTATACTGTGTATACACGTACAACAACTATAAAGTTATTATTATTATAGTACAGTGCTGAAAAGGGAGCTCATACATGCGCACGTGGCACCAAGTGTCAAAAAGGGAGCACTTTGCACACTTGTCTGGGCCGAGACCAGGAATAGGAGTTGCCCAGAGAATGTACTTGCTGTTTCTTCAGATTTCTTCTTCTTTAGTGCAGGCAAGTCTTCAGATTACTGCTGCACATGAGCACATGGCAATCAGCTGGCAAGTGCATGCTGGAAAATGTACTTCCAGTTTCTGGTGCGTGCATGCGCCCCGGCTGGCAAGTCTTCAGGTTACTGCCGTGCATGTGCATGTGCCAAACAGGTGACCAGTGCACATGCTCATGCCGGAAAATGGAAGTCCAGCCAGCTCTGATGTAAGCACAAGGGCCAGGTGATCGTCACGTGCGCATGCACGCCAGAAACCCAGAAGAGGAATGGGCAGTGCCCTGCGTGCCAGGCGACATGGCTCTGTGTGCTACTTCGGGCACGCGTGCCATAGGTTCGCCATCACGGCTATAGTATCTCAATGTTGTCTCCAAATTCTAGATCCATAAAACGGGATCTAGAATGTAATTTTATCACCGGCGATTTCTGAAACAGGTCCGATCTACTGTATTTTTTTGGTGGCATCTAATCAGTTCGTTTATATTGTAGTGCTTAGGATTGCTTAAGGTCAAAAGGTGCAAAATGACCTAGATGTAAAAGGCCACTGTAAAACTATTTCATTAGCTGCTTCCAGCATCTTTCCTTTTTCTAACAATTTTTTTTTATTCGATTGGCTCATGTGACACAGATGTAGTTATGGATGCACACATGATGTGTGTGTGTGTGTAGACATATTCTGCCCCAGCTCCACATTCCCGAGGATATTGACACACACCAACGGTCCTTATCAAATTTATTAAGTAGCAAGAATAAACAAAAGCGGCAAAGGTTGGCAACCAGCCCAGAAAACAAGATATGATAAACCAAAATATTCTGATAATAATATGAGTTGTTTCCAGCAAAAACGCACTAGCTGCATGCAACTTAAATAGGCTAAGGGAATGGCCAATTATCCTCAAGCCCTACTCTCAAGTAGACCTCCTCCTCCTGAGTAGCCACTCCTGCCTTTTGGCAGCTCTGCATGCTCGAGCATTGAGGAGAGGCTCCTCCACTTCGCTCTCTCCACTTGAAGGAGCCTCTGGAGGTTCTGAAGGCCCTGGCTGAGTCTCTGCCTCTGGCACCACATCCTCTTCAGCCTCCTCACTGTCCGACGTGAGCACCGGCTGCGCAGGCTGCTGGCGTGACACCACACCAGCCTCCTCTTCATCGGGATCAGCCACGATCCGTGCAGGCCGCTGGCGGGCCACAACACACATATATACATATACATACCCTGTTTCCCCGAAAATAAGACCCAACCAGAAAATAAACCCTAGCATGATTTTTCAGGATGCTCATAATATAAGCCTTACCCCCAAAATAAGCCCCAGTTAGGAATCTCAGCCAGATGGGTGCATTTACTGTAGTACCGTATTTTCCCCAAAATAAGACCTAACCAGAAAATAAGCCCTAATGCGTCTTTTGGAGAAAAAATTAATATAAGACCCGGTCTTATTTTTGGGGAAACACGGTATGTGCATACATATGTACACAGAGAGAGAGAGAGAGAATTGCAGTGGTGAAGCAAACAACTCATGGGGACATAAACAGTATTTTGTCATAGATTGTGTGTGTGTGTTTGTGTGTGTGCATTCTATGACAAAATGCTGTTTATGTCTCCGTGCGTTGTTTGCTTCAACTCTGCAATGCTATACACCCCCAGAGGTCATTCTCATCAGCTCATTATGTCCAAAAGTGTCAAATGACTCAGCTGCACCCCTCTTTCACCCAGGGCCCAGAAATCTGGACATGCAGACACTGAGGGGAATAAATAAGAATTGGAACATGTCCCCAGCAGACGTTATTGTCTTCCGTGCCTCTCTCCACCACCCTTCCAGACATAACAAGACACAGACGCTCTGTGAAGTTGTTTGAAAGTCTGCTGGCAGTTTTAGTGGCCACGGAGTACAGCTTAGCTATGATCTGATCAGCTTCGTATCTAAGCTGTATTCTCCCTGCTGACAAGTATTTGAAAGAGGGGAGGGACCACTTTCAGCCCCAAACGATGAATCTTTCACAGACAAGAATGGGCCTTTTCTTCTGCACTGGTCTTTGCCTTGTTGCTAGGCAAAGTGGCGTGAGGCCCACACTTGGAGGCCGGGGCCTAGACTAGCCGGCCTCAGGTTAACAGGATAAGGAGATTCAGACCAAACAACTTGTTTTATAGGGTGCTTTTCCCCCAACCCCCTTTCTCCTCCTTCAATGGCATTTGATTGGCAGATAACACCTCTTCTCAAATTCCAACCCAAATAACTGCAACTTCTTTCTGGGACCGTCTCTGAGTTGTGGGGTGTCGAGAAGAGGGACGCAAGGATTTGCATAAGGAGACAAGGGTAGGTCCTTCCATTTACCCTTCTTCAGTGGTCATAAAACATGCTGGCTGCCTGTCTCACAGTTCTGCTGGATTCGGTGATAAATGTCCCACTACAGGACACCTGTTTTGTCCCAGTCCCATTCAAACAAACATGGAGTTTCCCACTGCATAACAAACTCAGGGTATTGTTATGGGGACTTAGGAATCAGCCATAATGAGGAAAGGCATAAAGCATCACTGGGGAAAACTTTTTCACAGAGTTTTAAATATTGCATGCCTGCTGCTGGCTGTAAAGATGTAACTATTTCCCTAACTCTCAGGAATATTTGAAACCTTAGTATCTTCCTGGAATTAACAATGAAATAAAAGATCTTTGTTTTTAAGAGGGGGAAAAAAACCTGCTTTGAAGTATGATAGTTTCTTATTTAGGGTGGTGGTGGGGAATAGTGATTATAATCACTATAGTGAAAATGAAAAGCAAATGCTTTTCTCATTCTTTTTAAGACACCAGGATCATTTCAATGGCATAAATTAGCAGGTAGCGGGATTAGGCATGTTTGCCACCTTGAGTTGACCGTAATATATAAAAGGTGAAATTAAAATTAATAATAACAATGGGGCACCGCTTGAACATCATTGACATTGACAAAATCGCCATCAGTCAATTGCAAAAGGCAACTTCACCTGGAAGAGCTTACATCCTTCCACCATGCCTTTAATACCATCAATAAAAGAGAATATTTGCAGCTCAGGGTTGAAATGAAGGTTCCTTGATGTTCTCTGAGCTTGGTTGTTTTCTTGCAGATGTTTCATTACCCAAATTAGGAAACATCATCAGTGCTGGTCCATCAAACAACATCTGCATATCACATGTCCTTGGGAAGGACTGAATAAGTGAATAAAAATGCCATATCCAATATACACATCCAATATACACATCTGTGTAATGAACAGCAGCAACAACAATAATAATATAAAAAAAATGTACATTTTAAGAAGATACTTGATTGATACCTAGGATGCTGGCAGCAACCCGTATCAACCATCAGCACCAGTCAATGATATCTGTGATACATTTTAAAAAGTTCAGTTTACTGAGTTTCATGTTTAATGAATAAAAGAGATAATAATAATAGTAATTCAGGAATAGCAAATCAGAACAGAACAGAACAGAACAAAAATGCTCTATTTTTTTTTGCGTATGTATGCATCAACTTAAATTCTTTCCCCCTATCTATCCCCTTGCAAAAGTTGCCATAACAGTTCACAGAAGACGAGGCTAAAAATGAGGACAATAAATGAATCAACCATTCATTCGTTCCTTAACTTCACATCATTTAGTAAAATTGTCGGACCTGGATTAATGCGATTTGCATATTCTTGGCTAATTATGGATAAGTGAGCAGTTTGAACTCCATCCATCTTCTCCCATGAATCCTTCCTTTGAAAATAAAAACCCAGATTAGCACTGCAAACCATATCCAAGTGACAATTCAGATTGAAAACGTATGACAAGGTGAGCTCTGGGGAACCTCTGGAAGACAAAAGCTACATTTAACATTTTATGTGCAATGGGAGGGAGGGAAATGTCATATCTGAAGTAACAAAATGGGGGAGGACAGGGATTGGGCTCAAGCCTACTGTGCTGCAAAAATCTCCCCTGCAATTTGGTAGTTTTATTTCTCTGGAAAACAGGTATTTATTCTTTTCCATCTTAGTCCCCAAACACTACATGTCTTTCTACCAAATTTGTACTTGCTTTTTTTTTTTTAACTGTTTCTTTCTTTTTTTCTTTTTTGTTAATTAGAATTTTTCAATACAATAAAAGTATTAAAAATTAAATGGAAAAAAAAGGGAAAAAAGGGAAAAAAGAAAGAAAATAGAATTATGACTCCTGTGCTTCTTTCTGTTGATCAGTTGCCATTTTACTCATTTCCTTCCCTCTTTAACCCTTTTTAATCTCCAAATTCGTAAATCATCTATTCAGTCTTTTCCACTTGTAACAAAAAGTCCAGTCTTTTAAAAAGATTTTTATTGTCTTTTCCCTAACTAAACAGATCAACTTTGCCAGCTTCTTCATCAATTTTCTAATCCAATCTTCTACTGTGGGTATTCAAAAAAAAAAAAAGGAATCAATTTTGCTGATGGCCAGATAGAGAATGAATGAACAAACCAACAAACCAACCAATCAATCAATGATTTTGATAAAGCCAACAGGGATGGATTCCATTGGAGTGGTGCAGTGGCCTAGAGGTAGAGTTCTCACTTCACAATCAGGAGGCTGTGAGTTCAATCCTAGGTAGAGGCAGATATTTCTCTGTCTGGGTACAATGAGAATATATCTGCTTTGAACTCCACATTGGTGACAGGAAGGGCATTTGGCCAGTAAACACTCTGCCAACTCCTATCAGTTGCCCAGGCTCCACCCTGCAAAGGATTATGGGGTCATTAAAAGAAGATGATGATGAACAGGGATGGATTCCATTCTGCTTTCTTATCTTGAGATTTATTGGAATAGACATGAAAGAGACAGGGGATAAGGTGGAGGCAAGGGGTGAGACTTGTCTCATCACACAATAACTGTGATTTAAAGTTCTTGTATCAGTAATCAGAATGTAAATTCATAATTGTAGCATATACTGGAGGTGATGACATCACCTTGCACTCGTCATTCTGACATCATCACAGTTTGCTGTAGGCACCACCAAGAATGGATTGTCTCGTGAAATATAGGACATACTTCTATCACTCTCCACTAAGTGCACAGTTACTACATTTTTCAGTAGGTCACTAGATAGGAGATCTGCCCGTCTTTTTTGTGTTATGAATATACAATTATTAAATAGCTACTTGTTTGATCACATTTAGAAATCACTTGGGTGAAATGAGGGACCTAGATCCTCCACTGAAATTCAGGTAGGAAGATGCAGGATCTCACCTGCGTGCAGTGGTGAAATCCAATTTTTTTTACTACTGGTTCTGTGGGCATGGCTTGGTGGGCGTGGTGTGGCTTGGTGGGCGTGGCTTGGTGGGCGTGGCAGGGGAAGGATATTGTAAAATCTCCATTCCAACCCCGCTCCTAGGGGAAGGATATTGCAAAATCTCCATTCCCACCCCACTCTGGGGCCAGCCAGAAGCGGTATTTGCCGGTTCTCCGAACTGCTCAAAATTTCTGCTACCGGTTCCCCAGAACCTGTCAGAACCTGCTGGATTTCACCCCTGCCTACATGTTTCCTGAATGCAAAACTCAGTAGAAAGTTACGGAAATATTGTAGTCTAAGAATAATTATTTCAAACCTCACCCAAATAAAGCATTCTCTAGTCTCCAACTTGTGAGCTTGGTTTCGGTCATTACCAGACAACCGTTTTTTTTTTTTTTTAGAACAAGATTGCCACTGGTGATGTATATTATCTATTTTGTTTGCTATGATAAAATCCTATGAAACCCTGAATTATTCCGATCAGAGGAATCCCCACCAAGAATAAAGGAATTGCATTCATTTCTATATTTGAAACAGGACATGTGGTTACGAATTGTTTCACCAAGCTTGTCTTTTTACCGGACCATCTTGAAGTCTCAATGAATGTCCTCTTGGACTTCAACATAATGAGAACATAATGCTCATATCCAAATATTCCAGTACCCCCTGGATTTATTCCCATTCATTCCCATTCATTCCTAGATTTCCAAGGCCTGACAACCGTTATCAGTGAAAGCATCCCGATGTATAACCAATTGTTTTTCACCCTTGAAGCAAGCCTAATTTTTTTTTTTACCCTTGGACTTCCTTTAATTTAATTTAATTTTATTCTTTCTTCCTTTCCACTCCTCCCAAGTTCAAAAAAAAAAAAAAAAAAAAAAAGAGAAGATGGGTAGCCTGTTGAAAACTTCTCCTCTTATTCATTTGCATTCCCGCCAGCCTCCATTAAGGCTCTGTTTATAGAGTTACAACCTTCACATTTGGTCGCGGGATGCATTGTTGGGTACCCTAAGTCTCTCGCTCATTTTTATTTTTTTTTTAAAGATCTCTGTGGCAAAAAGAAGCCCATAACTAAGCCTTAAGCAGACATCTTTTTTTTTTTCCACCCATAATTGACATTTAACAGACGTCTGCAACTTTGTACTTAAAAGGGGGTGGGGGAGAGAAAAGACCCAAGTAACAAAGAGGCATCTCCACATGGCACACAGTGGCTGTTTGTATCTCTATTTGCCTCCTAGAGTGTTTATGCTAATCCACTACCAAGTGGATTCTACCTCTGCATACTGATTTGGCATTGATTCAGTCTAGATCAGGGTGTATGTTGTCTGGGGCTTGAACCGTGTGAAGATCCTGAATAGAAAAGGACAACTATGTTGTTTTGTCAGGGCTGGAGAGAAAGACAAAGTCCTGCTCCTTTCTTCCCACATCCCATAAGAAGCATCATTCGGACCACATAAGGGGTGTGGGGTGTGGTGGTGGTGGTGGGGGGGTAGAGCCAACCCTGCCCTCTATGGTCAAGTCACAATGGAACTGAAAGGCATGGACATTAGCTAGAAAAAAAGGAAGACAAGAGGATTCCGGTGTAAAATTCCACCATGAGGAAAGGATTCCCACAGATGGATTGACTGCCCGCCAATGAAGATGAAAACAAAAAACACGGTAAGTTGGGTTTTGCACCGTTGGTATTTTTGACATGTTCAGGACTGGGGCTCCTGTCTTATTCAGGCGTTATTGGAGATGGTTGATCTTACACTGCAGCACCTCTGCCCATTTTGTTTCTCCTGTTCAAGGGGATCTCCTCAAAAGAATGAACTGGGAGAAGAGGTTTTATGTCGTGCTCGATCTTTGAAGACCCAGCAAGCAACGGAGAAGAAAACTGGAAAGCAGATGTTGAGAAGAGACACTAATGAAAAAAGAGGCAAATGATAAATATTTGATCAATGACATACTTAGGGTTCATATGCAGGCATGTAGAACTTAGAATGACTTTTATCGTCACTTTAAATGTACACTAATCGGCGTACAGCTCTCAAAGGGTCACGACCTCCAATATACACTACATAAACATGACAAAATAAATAAACACCAAATTATGCTCAAACCCACATATATTATATGACACAGAGAAACAACACAGTCTAGTTCGGATGTATGCCATCTGTACATGGCGAGAAAAACGAATCTTTACCAGACGGATGGCCTAGAGAACAAAGACATTACAGAATCTCATAGTCCTGCTAGAAATACTTTGAAACCTCCTCCCAGAAGGGAGCAACAGAAACAGACCATGAAGTGGGTGTGTGGGGTCTCTAAAAATGGTTTGAGCTCTAAGCACATAGCGCTTATAAGCAGTATCCTGAATAACTGGAAGCGAGCTTCCTATAATCTTCTCTACTGTCCTCACCACTCTCTGTATGGACTTTCTATCTGAGGAACTGCTGCCACCAAACCAAACAGGGATGCAGTTTGTTAAGACGCTCTCAATCGTGCCTCTGTAAAAAGTGGCCAGGACAGAAGGAGAAAGATGTACTCTCCTCAGGGCTTAACCAAAGTCTGTGAAGCCAACCACTGCAAACCTGCAAGTCATTAAACTGCATGCCAACAAAGAACACTTCCACACAAGATTAAAAATATCCAGACTATCTGAAACACCTTTTTCTATATAACTATCCAAAGGCCAAAAGCCCAATATCATACAACAGGTTAACACAAGAGTGGGAAAAATGCCTCCTTACATTAGGTCACATTCCCTCTTTTTTAATTTATTTTTTATTTTATTTATTTATTTTATTTTGTGAAGCATGTATAAGTATAAACATGATTATGAATACAGGAAATGGATACAAATAAATGGGGACAGTAGGACAAGGATGGAAGGAATGCTGGTGCACTTATGCATGCCCCTTACAGACCTCTTAGGAATGGGATGAGGTCAACAGTAGACAGTCTAAGGTTAAAGTTTTGGGGGTTTGGGGGTTAAACCCCAGAGTCAGGTAGTGCATTCCAGGCATTGACCACTCTGTTGCTGAAGTTGTATTGTCTGCAATTGAGTTTGGAGCAGTTTACCTTGAGTTTGTATCTATTGTGTGCTCGTGTATTATTGCGGTTGAAACTCAAGTAGTCATTGACAGGTAGGACATTGTAGCAGATAATTTTATGTACAATGCTTAGGCGGCATAGTTCTAAATTGTCTAATCCCAAAATTTCAAGTCTGGTGTATTCTGTTGTGAGCAGAGGAGTGGAGGACTCTTCTTCTGAAATATCTCTGGACTCGCTCAATTGTATTAATGTTCGATAAGCAGTGCGGGTTCCAGACAGATGAGTTGTATTTCAGAATTGGTCTAGCAAAGGTTTTGTATGCCCTAGTTTGCGGTACAATGTTACTGGAGAAGAAGCTTCGCAAGATTAGGTTAACAACTCTTAATGCCTTTTTGGCAATGCTGTTACAGTGAGCTCTGGCGCTTAGATTGTTTGAGATGATTTTGGGTCTCTCTTCTTGAGCAGAGATGAACAAATGGAGTTTTAGTTGGAGCAAACGGTCACCTGGGCTTGTCCATTCTCCAGGCGATTATTCTCGCTAGCTCCCATGATGCTCTTTGGTGTTGTTGTTTTTTTTCTGTGAGGAGGGAGAGGGAGCCAGCTGGGCACACTTCCAAACAAATCCCCTCCTCCCACCCTCCATGTTAATGTTCTAAATATGCCAATCAGTCCTGTGTGAAACCCAGAGATAATCGGGTAAATAAAGATGATGCCAGAAACTGGCACTTTGCCAGCTTCTCAATAATTATTATTTTTAATTAAAAGACTCTTTTAATTAAAATAATGTCAGGGGGCAGGGAGCCTGACAGATGTCAACTGAGGTGTCCACAGACAACATATTGCCTTCTCTTATTTCAGGGTAACAGGGGGAAAAAAAATTTGAACGCTCCTAGCAAAGCAACGCTTAAGTTAACACACACACACACATGGTATTCTGTTCATCCTTTCCTCATGCCATTGATGATGTACCTGTATAAAAAACCTTCCTAGGTGAGAAAAAGGAGGCCTGGATTGGTGGATCACATTTAAAAAAAAGAACACAAAAAACCAGAAGCTCAGATGAGATACAGCTCTGGTGAGGTAGTCACATCCATCAGGCCTTCAGATAACTGGGCAGCTGGAGAGATCACCAAACAGAAGGACAGCTGTGAGGGATTTAAGTGCTCCCCCACTCTCTAGCAACAATCCCCTCCCTTCCCCACTCCTCTGATCTGCATTTCAATGGGTGAGGAGAAGTAAGTGGGAAGCTGCTCAAAGGGGTTAGAATGATTAATCATTTAAAAAGCAAGATCTTAATTACAGGGTGCAATTTTTGCTATTTAAGGAGTCCATTAGTTTCTTAGGAAAAAAAAAGAGGGGGGGAATACCACAGGTTATTCTCCTTTTGAAGAAATGGAAGAAGGAAAAGAAGGGAGAAGGGGGGGGGAGATAGAGGAAGGATCCAGAGGGATGAGCTAATGGTGTTTCAGGTAGGAAAAAAGAGAAATATGAAGGGTGCATTTTAAGCTGCTATGATTTGGAACCCCCTGTCAAAACCTCAACATTTGATGAACCAGTTACAAAAAAAAAGCTAGCTAAATATTCCAGACTCTAAATGTATGTGTGTGTGTGTGTTGATTTACAGATTCCTTGGAGATGTCTGATGCTTCTTTCCCCATAATCGAAAGAGGCTGGAGGATGTACATATAAATACATTTTTTCTAAACAGTTTTGTAACATAAAATTCAAAATCTATTTAAAAAGAAAACTTGTAAAGGCACGTCAATATTTGGGGAGTGCAAAACAACAACAACAACAACAACAACAACAAAAACTCCACAACAACCCCAAAATAATACCTCACGTGCACCTTAGGCAATCTTTTTTCATTCTCCAACTTCAGTGTTTTCACAGAAAAACACCATCTCGCATATGCAACTCCCTGTTGTTAAACAGTGTGCCATTTCTGATAGCAGGTGTGTTTGAATAACATGGCAAACCACAATCTGGGTAAATTCTTTTTTTTAAAAAAACTTTTTTTTATTAATAATACAAATTAATACAAATTAATTAAATAATAATTTGTACAATAATACAAATTAAAAACATTGGGCATGGTTTGACTTCTCCAGTTTAAACATTTTCATCAAGTTTCACCTTGCAACAGATACACTTCCTTATCGCTATACAAGTTTATACTATTTATCACATTTCAAACACGAAAGTGCTTTCGTCTGTGAAGGTTACATCAATACCAAGTTCATTCCTATATATCATAGAAAACCAACACAGAAATTTCTAAACATTCAACTCATCAATAATCCTTTATCCCAGCATTCCTCCTCCTCTCCATCCAATAATTTATTCCAGATTTCATAATACTCTGTTTCGCTCTTATCCTTGAGTTCCAGAGTCAATCTGTCCATTTCTGCACAAGTTAATATTTTAGTCGCACAAGTTAATATTTTAGTGTCTGGGTAAATTCTTAAGTGCAAGAAGACACTGCTTCCACCGTCCCTATGGAGCCCTCGTGTGAATGGACAGATTCATTTAGTTATGTTCTTCAGACTGGGGACTCAAAAAAAAAAAAAACCCAAACACCTCTAGGAACAAACCAGAAAACACACCACCAAGTAAGCAAACAAAATAAAGCTGTGTATGGTTTGTTAGTCATGCCTTTGTGGTTTAAGGCAAATTGTAGTTTCTGTGTCATCTGAAAATGGACAGGGATTTCAAGCAGTGGTGAAATCTAATATTTTTTATGACTGGTTCTGTGGGCGTGGCTTGGTGGGTGTGGTGTGGCTTGTGGGCATGGCTTGGTGGGTGTGGCAGGGCAAGGATACTGCAAAATCTCCATTCCCTCCCCACTCCCGGAGGCAGGATATTGCAAAATTTCCATTCCCACCCGACTCTGGGGCCAGCCAGAGTTGGTATTTGCCAGTTCTCTGAACTGCTCAAAATTTCCGCTACCAGTTCTCCAGAACCTGTCAGAACCGGCTGGATTTCACCCTTGATTTCAAAATTAGAACAGAACTGCATGGTTCTTGGCCATTTTTCAGCCAATCTTCTAAACAACTGAAGACTTTTAAGGGTTAAGGGTTATCATTAAGACCTGCACAGTTCTCCTGTTATTAAAATGCATTATTTTATAGCCTTTCTGTTAAAAAAAAAAAGGGATGCTATTTTTTGAAAAGATGGAATGGTCTTCTAATGCACCTGATCTCATGAAAACCTAGACATAAATATTAGAATGTGCTGAGATAGATAGATGAACATTTAAAATAAAAGATAAGGAAGAAACAGAATACTTTTTAAACATGGGACTTGTTTTAC
Organism: Pituophis catenifer annectens; assembly: GCF_029215685.1. Lineage (NCBI taxonomy): Eukaryota > Metazoa > Chordata > Lepidosauria > Squamata > Colubridae > Pituophis > Pituophis catenifer. The sequence continues at coordinate 13,732,313 of NW_027256894.1, read as the reverse complement.
CAATGGGTAACTAACAGAAACAGAAGTTAGAAATTATTAAAAAGATAATTTTTAAAAAATTGTATTGGAAATTTTGCAAGATGGATAAACTAATTGTATTATTACTTTGTGATTAATATTGACATGTTTATTATGATGATTATTGTTGTTGTTGTATTTCTACTTAAAACTAACTGTGCCCAGACAACACTCTGTTCAGATAGATATGGAACTTTTTATGTTTATCAAAAAAATGTATCAATAAAACATATATTAAAAAAAAGAAAAGAAAACCTAGACATGGGATCATTTTCTTTCTGAACGATTCCTTATGATTTCTTATGAATGAATACCTCCATATGCCAAGATCTACATTTGTTGTTGTTAGTTGCGAAGTCGTGTCCGACCCATCGCGACCCCATGGACAACGTTCCTCCAGGCCTTCCTCTCCTCTACCATCCTCTGGAGTCCATTTAAGCTCACGCCAACTGCTTCAGTGACTCCATCCAGCCACCTTGTTCTCTGCCGTCCCCTTCTTCTTTTGCCCTCAATCTTTCCCAGCATTAGGCTCTTCTCCAGTGAGTCCTTCCTTCTTATTAAGTGGCCAAAGTATTTCAGTTTCATCTTCAGGATCTGGCCTTCTAAAGAGCAGTCATGGTTGATCTCCTCTAGGACTGACTTGTTTGTTCACCTTGCAGTCCAAGGGATCTACATAGAAGAGAAGAAAGCTACATACAGCAGACTACCTAACTCAATATTATTTGGAATGGTAGTACTGTAGTTTAGAACAGGGGTCTCCAACCTTGGCAACTTTAGGACTTTTGGACTTCAACTCCCAGAATTCCTCAGCCAAGCACATGTTGGCTGAGGAATTCTTGGAGTTGAACTCCACAAGTCCTAAAGTTGCCAAGGTTGGAGACCCCTGATTTAGAAGGTTTCTCTTTTCTGAAGTCCCTGAAATTGAAATCATTGACATGTGATCTAACCCAATGAACGTCACGCTTCCCAAAGTACAGTAGAACCTCTGTTCACGAACGCTTCTGACCACGACCAAATCGGGTTCCAACCAAAATATTCACAATTTTTTTTCCCGTGGCTGATTTCCCCTTCTGCGCCATTCTTTTTTGGTTTTTTTGTAAGTGCCAAATTTCCAAAATTAGGTTTGGGTCATGACCGAATTGGGTTGCTACCAAAGTTATGGAACGAATTATGGTCGTGACCAGAGGTTCTACTCAGGGGTGGGTTCTACTTACCTTTACTACTCATTTGCAGTGGGCCCATGCACGTGCACGCTCTTCTGCGCATGCGCAGAAGCGTTTTGATGACGTCAGGGTCAGTGGGCGGAGCCTCCCGCCGGTTTTACTACCAGTTCTATAGAACCGGTGCGAACGGGGGGCAACCCACCACTGGTGCCCACGCGCACTCTGCTGCACATGCCCAGATCACCTATGATGATGTCCGGTTAGTGGGTGGAGCCTCCCGCTGGTTTTATACCGGTTCTTGCAAACCAGTCTGAACCGGGGACAACCCACCACTGGTTCTACTGTATGATCATGTAACATAAATCCTAATCTAACAAAAAGCAGGCTCCATGGCATTTTTAGCCATCTGTGTGCATAACTTTGCAAATTGCTCAGAATTACTTACAATGAGGTAGGCGGTGTAGAAATTTTGGGGGGTGTTTCATTGAAAAGACCACAGGAAAAACTACACCGAAAATTCTTTCTTTGGGAATCTTTTAGAATAATAATCCATTACAACTGGCTGAAGGCCTAGCAGAAATGGAAGGGCTTCAGAGAAGCCAAACAGTTGATAGGACATTGAACAAGAATGCTGAGGCAAGGAGTTCCAAACGTTATGTAGGGTTGTTGAGGTGGTACTGTCCTAATTATGGCAAAACATAACTCCGCTGTTAGGTAAAAACTTATTCCATACTGACAAGCTTTATATATGCAAACTCAGGGTTTACTATGAAGTCTAGGAGTACAATCAATAAAGTGGTTTATCGGAGTCCTACGCACACTAAGTCAAGCAGGGGGTTGGACTAGATGACCTCCAAGGTCCCTTCCAACTCTGTTATTCTATCCTGCAAAACCATACTTTGTTCAGCAAGTCATGATGAAAAACACGATGCGTGATATCAAACCAGGATGATGGGTTTGATCTCATGTGTGAATGTACTCCTTATTTTAGTGAACAGATAGATTCATAGTGAGGACATATTCCTTTGAGTTTTCCGGATATGAATATGGATGTTTTCTTCTGAATTCTATTTTTTTTTTTTTTACTGTTTTTGCCATGGATTAGAGGGTAAAAATGCGAAGAGCAAAATGGTCAATTGGTCTCTAGAAGTAGGGAAGCGGAATCCATCGCCAACGAAAGGAATTAATTTCAGGATGACTCTGCTCATGAGGAAGCAGACTTGAAATTGATGATAAATTGTGAGATGGATACAGCCCAGTGGAGAAAAAAAAAAGAACGCTGAACTTAAAACTACCACCAGTCAACAGGAGATGGCAGCTTTTCCCTAGCGTTTAGAGACTGAGCCAAAATCCATCCATTAAACCATCCTGTTCTCCACCTCCTGGTTTTTAAAAATGCATTTTGGTTTTTTGGTTTTTCTTATAGCAAAGGCAGATTATATCAATGGCCACTTACGGTAAAGAAAAACAATGCTAAATTAAGACAAGAAAACCAACCCATTAAAATTGTTAAGCATATAGGCGTGGAATTCCGATGTGTGGCTTCTTCTCTTTTTCTCTCTCAAAAGTCCCAATAGATGATGTTCATTTTCCTTTACAGTCCTGGTTTTATTCCTTAATGCTTTTCAAAAGGAATAGGCCTTCCTTCCTTCCTTCCTTCCTTCCTTCCTTCCTTCCTTCCTTCCTTCCTTCCTTCCTCCCTTGCACAAAGTTTAATTTATTAAATATACATTCATACAGTAGATCAAACACAGAGAAATGGGATATTTAGAGAGGACTGTCACTCTAGGGCTGTATGAGTTCTTAAACGGGACTTTTGATGGCATTTCAAACCCTGAAATCAGATTCCTTCAATAGACTAATTTATTAGAATCACTGCATCAAATTGGTTTGAATGATCAGGGTGTCTTCTGCAGATGGCAGCATTTGTCTTGAACATATTTAGAAAATTTGAATCCAATTGATTGGATTCAAGGCCTGGAGATAGCTGGACGTTGAAAACCAGACTGGGATCACAAATCTGAGTCAAATCAATTAACTAAATCTGATCATCTTCTATTTGTGTAATCTTCGATGATTTCATACCTGCGCTACTCTACATTTGCTAAAGTAGCCACAAAGCTAGCCAAATGGGCATGTCAAATTGAGCAAAGATTGCAACCCCCAATTCTATATAGGGTAGGGATTTTCATGCCAACCAGTCAGGGGTTCCTCATTGCACTGGCACTGACATTTTTTTTTTTTAATTTGATTTATATGCCGCCCTTCTCCAGAGACTCAGGGTGGCTTACAATGTGCTCAGCAATAGCCTTCATCCTTTTGTATATTTATACAAAGTCAGCTTATTGCCCCCACAACTGGGTCCTCAAAATAAATTTATTTATTTATTTATTTATTATTTATTTATTTATTGGTTTGATTTATATGCTGCCCTTCTCCGGAGACTCAGGGCGGCTTACAATGCATTAAGCAATAGCCTTCATACTTTTTGTATATACCTGCTTAGTAGGGCTTTCGCCCCCCCCCTCCCCAAGCGATGTTCTTTTTTATACAAAGTCAGCTTATTGCCCCCACAAACCGGGTCCTCATTTTACCTACCTCGAAAGGATGGAAGGCTGAGTCAACCTTGAGCCTGGTGAGATTTGAACTTGCAATAATTGCAGGCAGCTGGTGTTACTTAACAGGAGTTTAGTCTGCTTTAGTCTGCTGTGCCACCAAGGCTCACTGATTTAGCCAAATCAGGCAATATTTTACCCGCTATTGCTCAGGAGAACATTTTTCCTTAGCTGTCTGCATGTCCACTCACCCAACTCCGGGGGTTTTCTGTAAAGTCATGAATATCTGGCATTGTGCTTAGACATTAAGGCCAGGATACTAATGGAATCTTATAGCTGTCCTTTGGCATTGCGAGTTACTTATGTGGTGTTTTTATTGTTGTTATTTTCCCCTCATTTAGTTTTATTTCAGCTTTATAATATTGAGTTTTTCCTGTATTGGGTTGTTTGTTAGCAACCCAAAATTACCGGTTCAAAATTGGCAGCCACATTAATTGGATAGATAGATAGATAGATAGATAGATAGATAGATAGATAGATAGATGGATGATAGATAGATGGATGGATGGATGGATGGATGGATGGACAACACTCTGGAGAATTTCTCTGGGTCTCCCTGAAAAAGCAGTGGTCAAAATCAGTTGTAGGCACACAGCCATCTGGTTCTGAGCTCCAAGGGATAGTAGAGCCGAATGGGGGGAGAGAATTAGGTGGCATTATTGACCTGTTTGCAAGGAAGGAGTAAACTTTGTGCCGTGCAACTGACTTACTCAGCTTTTTATGAAGAAAGAAAGAAAGAAAGAAAGAAAGAAAGAAAGAAAGGAAGGAAGGAAGGAAGGAAGGAAGGAAGGAAGGAAGGAAGGAAGGAAGGAAGGAAGGAGCTCAGTTCTGTCCCTGTGTGGAGAGAAAGAATGGAAAGGAGGATGGGGGTCTTTGGTATTTTCTGAGCTTGGTTGTTTTCCTTGCCGAGGTTTCATTACCGAAGTAGGTAACAGCATCAGTACACAGAAGGAGATGGGCAGTTTAGAAAGAAGAAATATAAACAAACCAGCACACAAACAAACTCAGAGCACACCAAGGACCTCTCTGTTAACCCTGAGTTAAAAAATATTCTTTTATCGAAAAGGAGAAGGTGGCAAAATTGTCAATTAGCACGCCACTTTCCATTTTGCCAAAGAGATCTCTTTGAAAACATGATATGAAAAACCCAGATCTTATCTTAATATGCTGTGCGAAAGCAGCCATCCTGCACTAAACGCTAAAAAGTCCAGTGCTTGCGATGATCCCAGCCTTTCAACTTGCAAAAATGGTTTAAATTGACCATTGTCTCAAGTGGTGGTTATTCAGCAAGCCACGGTTAAGGGAAATTATGACTTCATTCAAACACAGATGCACATCTCAGACATATAGTATTAAATATCATACTCTTGAACATCTAAGAGAGGGTGAATAGAAGAATGATGATTCAAAGTGAGATCGGACACCAAATGATATATAAAATGTTGCAGTTCAAAATGGACATTAAGGATAAAAAGGAAACAGAGTATTACTTAACATGGGACTTATTGTACAAATGGTTAGATAATAGATGCAGAGATTAGTAATTTAAAAACTAAAGAAGATTAACAAAATAGAAATAAATACATATATATAGATATATATAAGCATATATACTATAAGTAATATTACCATTGGACTGTGCTTGTCTATAAATTAAAGTGTATAGAGTGACAAGTGTATAGTGTGTTATGGTATAACTATGAGAATAACGGTTATAACTAGGACGTACAAGATTATGTATATTTAAGAGACTACATTGTATAATTATGAGAACAATGTTAATAATCAGGGTGTATAATACTATGTATACTTAAAAGAGACTTGATACAGACAGTACACTGTCGTTGCAGAAATGGAAACATGATGTATAATAAAGGAAAATGTATTAATAACAACAACAACAACAACAACAACTGTGGAAAAAGAAATTGTGCGTTGTCCCGATTGTAATTAGAGCCCTTGGAGCAATATCCAAAGGGCTACCCTGCTATTTAGAAATTCTAAATTTACCAGACTTGAACATTTTGACTCTACAAAAAATCACCTTACTCAGAACAGCTTACATCCTCCAACGATACCTTAACAGTTCCTAGGTCCTTGGTTAGGACTCGAGCTGCTGAGCTATTAACCAGCCTCAAAGGCTGTGAATCTCACTAAAGATTAACCAATAATAATAATAATAATACTTTCAAATACAGACCGATCGTCATTCGGAACATAACACACCAGATATCACGGTTATCGAGGGCCGAAGCGTACAGTTTATTGATATCGCTGTACCAGGAGAAGAGAGAAAAAGAGCTGGGAAAAAATCACGATATATCGCGACCTGGCCATTGAAACTACACGGCTATGGAAGAAACATGTAACAGTGATACCCATTGTCATCGGGGCACTTGGTACCATGTCCAAGAATTTTACAAAACACATCAAGAAATTGCAGCTTCTTGCAATAACACCAGCGGGACTGCAAAAAAACTGTGCTACTCGGAACATCATATATTTTAAGAAGGTACTTAGTTGATACCTAGGACGCTGGCAGCAATCCATATCAACCATTAGCACCAGTCAATGGTATTTGTGATGCATTTTTATTTATTATTTATTTTATTTTATTAAATTTCTATACCGCCCTTCTCCCGAAGGACTCAGGGCGGTGAACAGCCACAACATTTTAAATGTTCAGTTGACTGAGTTTCATGTTTAATGAATAAAAGAGGTAATAATAATAAAAAGAAAAACAAAAATACAGCCATTACTGTTAAAAAAAAAATTCCACTAAGTGTTATGTCCCCAGCCCCTTCTTCTTACATTTTGTGCTTTCATTTCATGGCCATACAGCAATTTTCCTTGCTCTATTTGCGGGGAGGATGGGTGGATTCTCCCCTCTTTGAGATACATACATTAGATGCATACAGGAAACCTGGGATTGGTTTCCCTTCTGTGAGGATGCTGTTTGAGCTGCATGGAAACCCACCCTTAAAATAGTTAACGTTAATGACCAAGGTGCTGTTTCTTTTTGTAGTCGCCCGTGATGCCATTGATTCCCGATTTCACGAGGTGTTGTGATGGTTGTGATGATTATTATCTCTCGATTTATCTTCCGTGGTGCCGTTGCTGGAGAGAGCCTGTCGATGCCTTTGGTTCCAATCCGACCCTTTGCCCTCCCCAAGTAAAAGGTGATGAGGGTTAATCGCCCAATGCCTCCCTCTTTGACCTCACTGTGGATTTATCTCTTTGTACAGTCATTTAGCCATTGCCATACACAAAAGAGGGTGATTAAACACAGCCCAGGCTCTTCACGCCTTAGTGGCTTAATTTACTGATCCCTGTGGATTAAAGGTCTCCGTGGGGCTCTCCGGGACATCTAGAAATGCACCAGCCATAGGTCAGGGCTGGCCTGATGAGGAGGAAGCAGCGATTTCTACCCCTGAGATGTTCACTCCCCATTCCTTTTTTTTTTTTTTTTTTGGCATTGTTGAGCTGTGTCAGGGTTCACATCATCGATTCAAAAGCGGAATCAAAGGGCACTTTTCTCAAATGGTCTTCTTCCCCTTGACAAAACAAACAGTGTGTTTCCCGTAAGGTGGGAAGGGGGAACCGGACAGACCGGAAGGAGAAGAACAGGTGCTATAAAATGAGACACCCGGACTTCCTGGTGGCACCTTAGTTTGTCGTGTCGAGCGTTCTGCAACCCCATGCGTCATGGGAAGAATCTCTTCCAGGCAGGGGTGAAATGCGATTGGTTCGAACCGGTTCAACCGAACTGGTAGCGATGGCAGCTGGTGGTTTGGAGAACCGGTAGTGATGACAGTGTGAGGCTCCGCCCACCCACCCGGTTGTCATTACTTCCTGGTTTTAACTAGGAAGTAACCTGTTTTTTACCCTCTGCGCATGTGCAGAAGGGTTTGCGCATGCACAGAGGGTCCACACACTTCTGAACCGGTAGGGAAGGTAAGTAGATTTCACCCCTGCTTCCAGGGAATCCCTTTGGGAGTTGATCCTTGAGCTGAAATTCATACATGGGGATTAAAGGAAGAATGGGAAGGAGGACCAAGAAGAGTTTTAAGGGTTTTTTTTGGTTCTCTCTCAATCTTAGGAAACCCCAAAGGACCTATTGTGTAGCTCTAAATTTTTATAATAATGGTTTCCTTTGGATTATTAGGGATGCGGCGGCTCAGTGGCTATGATGCTGAGCTTGTCGATTGAAAGGTCGGCAGTTCAGCGGTTCGAATCCCTAGTAATGGGGTGAGCTCCCGTTACTTGTCCAGCTTCTGCCATGTCCAGCACATACAAAATGCAAGTAGAAAAATAGGGACCACCTTTGGTGGGAAGGTAACAGCATTCTGTGTGCCTTTGGCATTTAGTCATGCCGGCCACATGACCATGGAGACATCTTTGGACAGCACTGGCTCTTCGGCTTTGAAACAGAGATGAGCACCACCCCCTAGAGTCAGGAACGACTAGCACATATGTGCGAGGGGAATCTTTACCTTTGGATTATTGCATGAGGGATATTTTAACATTAGTTCTTGATTGTTCTCTGCCAAGAGTTGATAGATTCCAGCGGGCTAAAAAATCAACAAAGTAAGTGAATGAAGAAATAAATGCTCAAAGGGGTGTGTGAGAATATATGTAATATTTGAAAATTCAAAAAATGATTGAGACGTTTGCCTACCCATCAAATCTTCCATTTCCTAGATTTTCCATTCTGGTTCCTCCTCCCCATCAAGATTCAGTGGCCTATTAGCATATTCCATCCTCATTGGACCATTTTGAATTTTACCACTCCTTGGCCAAGACTCCTTGGCTAAGACTCCTTGACCAAGACTCCTTGGCCAAGACTCCTTGGCCAAGACCCCTTGACCAAGACTCTTGGCCAAGACTCCTTGATGAAGACTCCTTGGCCAAGATTCTTTGGCCAAGACTCTCGGCCATGACCCCTTGACCAAGACTCCTTGGACAAGACTCTTGGCCAAGACTCCTTGATGAAGACTCCTTGGCCAAGATTCTTTGGCCAAGACTCTCGGCCATGACCCCTTGACCAAGACTCCTTGGACAAGACTCCTTGGACAAGACTCCTCGGCAAAGATTCCTCGGCCAAGACTCCTCGGCCAAGACTCCTTGACGAAGACTCCTTGGTCAAGACTCCTTGGCCAAGACTCCTTGGCCAAGACTCCTTGGCCAAGAGATGGAATCTCTGGTGGCACCGTCAAGATTCATTCATCTATCCGGCATCCAACCTTTTGTCCTCCTTATTCACTTTCCTTCAGGTCTCCAAGGATCTTCTCCTTAGGCAAAGCCACAAGGCCATTCCGGCCCCCTCAAGACCTCCATTTGCAGTACGGCTGTGCTGAGAGGAGGTAGGACTGATTGAAATTACTAGCAAAGGCAGCTGCACAGCTGCCTCTGGAACATCTCTGTGTGTTTAAAAGATGCTGGGGTAGCCCCTCCCCCCCAGTTCTCCTTTGCTTTCTCCCTTGCATCTGCCTTTAATTACTCTCTCTTCTCTCTCTCTCTTTTCCTCTCCATACATATCAGATGCATATTGCACCTTCTTCACATGAATGCTGATTAATTGCAGGGTTAGACTCCGATGCTAGGCTGGACCACATTATTTCTGATGTTTGCTCTTTTAACTGGGAGAATAAATGCCAAGAATCCACAGTAATCAGTGGCTTTTAGCTTGTCACTCTTATGACACTCTTTATTTAGACCAGGAAATGGCAAATGTGCTGGAAATAAGAACTTTATTATCGGGGTTTGAGGGCTTTGCATGTATTTTCCTTCCTCTCCCCCACCCTCCCCAAGAGGGAGGCTGTAGAAAGATTGGAATTAGTTATTTTTCAAATGCTGGAAAGCAGGAGAGAGGAGGGTGGGGAGAGGACAAGTTATATATATATATATATATATATATATATATATATATATATATATATATATATATATATATATATATATATATATATATATATATATATTTTCCTTCTAAAATGAAATATTTATTTCCTGGAATTTTTCTATTTTCAGCCAGTATCAAAAGAGGTGGTCATATGATGATGATGATGCAGGGGTGAAATGCAGCAGGTTCTGACAGGTTCTGGAGAACCAGTAGTGGAAATTTTGAACAGTTCGGAGAACTGGCAAATACCACCTCTGGCTGGCCCCAGAGTCGGGTGGGAATGGGGATTTTGCAATATCCTTCCCTTGGAGTGGGGTGGGAATGGAGATTTTGCAGTATCCTTCCCCTGCCACGCCCACCAAGCCATGCCCACAGAACCGGTAGTAAAAAAATTTGGATTTCACCATTGTAATGATGTATAAAAATGGGAAATCACAGCTGCCAATTTAGTTGCTGTTGGCCTTCCCATGCATTAAATCCTTCCCAAGGACCTAGGACAGTAATGGCGAACTTTTGCACCACCGAGTGCCAAAAAGGAAGCACACGTGCATGCACTCGTCAGGGCTGCAACCTGGAAGAGGAGCTGCCCAGGGCGCATGCATGCACCCGAAAATGAACTTCTGGTTTCCGGCACACACATGCGTGCCAGCCAGCTAGTCTTCTGGATTTCTGGCGTGCTTTTGAGCGCATGTGCTAAAATAAGCTTCCCCCCGAAAATAAGCCCTCCCAGAAAATATTTAAACGCAGAGCTGAAAATCAGATAAGATGGCAAGAGGAGCCCCATCTTGCTCCATGCGCCCTGAAATAATAAGACCTCCCCGAAAATAAGGCCAAGCGCTTAATTCGGGGTTCAAAAAAATATAAGACAGGGTCTTATTTTTGGGGAAACACGGTAGTCACCAGGATTCAAGCTCAGCTTGAATAAATCTCCTCCCCCCTCTCCTCCTCCTTTTGAAAAAAATATTTCTTCCAATTTAAAACTAACAGATCATTTAAGGAAAACAGCAGTGCTATCTAATACAGGAAGTTGATTGCATAACAGGAACATGATTTGCGACGGAAGGTTGAGCCTGCAGGAGTCTGCAGCCTTCAAACTTCCCACTTTTTTGCCATCCTGAATAAAAGGAACAAATGGAAAGCTGTCACTTTTGGAATAAATCATAATGTCCTACTGCATTTAAGCTTAGGGGAACCATGCTTGTACTACAGTTAAGTAAAAACAGATCAAGCCATGTTTTGATGACCAGCTGTGTCTCCTAATCACAGTTAAATGGTAGCTTCTTTAAAAACGAAACATTTCAAACGACGAGAAAAGGGTTACTCAATCAACCAATCAATCAATAAAAGATAAATGGTAACGTTTCAGGCTTAGTGTAATGTCTGAAGCCGAGCTTTCAGTTTAGCATAAAGTGTCCGATTTTTTAAAAAATGTTTCTTCAGATAACCATACCATACTTGGCCCTGATCTGGTCCTCGGGCAGCTGATGAGAACTATTTAAAGCAAAGAGTACAGACAAACCTGTGCTATTCAACATTCTTTGAGGTCCGCATTCGAAGTTGAATGTCAACAGAAGCTCAGGGTGGAAACCAGGGATGAAATGCTCCCGGTTCGGATCGGATCACCCGATCCGATAGAGATGGCAACGGGTGGTTCGCAGAACCGATAGCAAAAATCCCTGCCCCCACCCCATGCCCAGCTGAGCTGCGCGATCATCAGAGGCTTTTTTTTTTTACCTTTTAAAAGCATTTTTTCTACAACCTCTGAAGAGGTTTATTTTTATTTTTTATTTTATTTCGAATTTATATACCGCACCTTCTCCCGAGGGACTCAGGGCGGTGTACAGCCAGATAAAAACATACAATACAAACATTAAAAACAATTACAAAGATATATATTAATTTGGCCCCAATTTAAAATAACAAACCAATTAAAAATATTTAAAAAATGTATTAAGCCAGCCCGGCTTGCTGAAAAAAGAAAGTTTTAAGGGCACGGCGGAAGCCGTTTAAGGTTGTAGAAAAAATGCTTTTAAAAGTAAAAGTAAAAAAAGTAAAGTAAAGTAAAAAAAAAAAAAGCCTCCGATGATCAGGCAACTCAGCTGGGATCGTCAGAGCCTTTTAAAAACATTTTTTCTACAACTTCTTCGAGGTTGTAGAAAAAATGCTTTTAAAAGGTTAAAAAAAAAAAGCCGCAGGCCTCCTTTTTGGCATGCACTGCGGATGTGCACCTCGCATTTGGTGCATGGTGTGCACTGCGCATGTGCAGCCAGCAGACCAGTAGTAAACCAGTTCAGATTTCACACTGGTGGAAACGCAATTCAATCCCCAATCCATAATCATGAGAGAAGTGCATTTGCGCAGATGTCTTACTGGTCTATTGTAGCCCTTCTTCTTCTTCTTGTTATTATTATGGTTTGTACTTTTCTCAGCCCCATCAGCTCAGGTGGAGGCCCCATGGATTGCACCTTTTCAAAGCCTTGCTGGCGACCTGATTAACACCTTATTAGAACAGCAAGGGGGCCTTTCAGTTTCGAACATCTGGTGCACAAGCCTGAGGCTACTGGTGGAGGCAGGGACTCTCTGCTCCAGCCACATGCTGGGATCAAGGTAAGGGAGCAATTAGTAAGTGTTGGTTTTGTAAGGAGGGAGGCTGATTCACGGACATCGGAGCATTATAGGCGAGATAGAGCCAGCTCAAGGGAGGGAGCTGGAAAGGATTTCCAGTGATCTTTTTCTGAGAAACATAGATGATATTGAATTTGGGGAGCTCTGAGTTCTGGGACTCTGCCACCAACTCTAGCAGCAGCACTCTTCCTAACTGTCTGGGTATCTATATGGCGAATGTGATGGCGAACCTATGGCACATGCGCCAGAGGTGGCACACAGCGCCCTCTGATGGCATGTGAGCCGTCTCTCCAGTTCAGCTCTGCTGCGCATGCGCCTCCTGCTGGCCAGCTGCTCTTTGGGTCTCTGCCGTGCATGTGCGGGGGGGGCGGGGTACCTGTGTGGGGGTCGCACGCACAAGGGTGGGGGATGGGCACGTGCAGGGGGCACGTGTGCATGCATGGGGACCAGTGGTGGGTTTCAAATTTTTTTACAAATTTGTAAAAATTTCAAATTTCAATTGGGCGTGGCATGGCTTGGTGGGCGTGGCTTGGTGGGAATGGCAGGGGAAGAATACTGTAAAATCTCCATTCCCTCCCCACTCCAGGGGAAGATTACTGCTAAATCCCCATTTCCTCCCAATCAGCTGGGAGTTGGGAGACATAGAATAGATGGAGGTGGGGCCAGTCAGAATTTTTACTACCGGTTCTCCGAACTACTCAAAATTTCCGCTACCGGTTCTCCAGAACTGGTCAGAACCTGCTGAAACCCACCTCTGGATGGCACCCTGAACAACAGGGAGATCTACAATGCAATATTTTGTAACAGATGACTTCTGAGTGTCAGAAGCAATGCAGAGAATAGGAGAGAAACTAGGACTGTCTTTCAAGTCCTTTGAGCTTGGCCAAGAAACACATGCAGAAAGAATTCAGCAATGCTCTTTGTTGCCGTAAGGTAGAACAGCAAAATTTGTAAAGCCGACTTGTTCAAGGTTGTTTCTGTCCATCTTATTTATTTATTTATTTATTTATTTATTTATTTATTTATTTATTTATTTATTTATTTATTTTGTCGCATTTCTATGCCGCCCCAGTCCCAAGGGACACTGGGCGGCTTACAACAGAGAATAAAACAATGCAACAATATCCTATACAAAAGTTAAAAGAAGACATTAAAACATTAAAACATTAAAGCGTTAAAACGTTAAAACACATACACTCTAATTTGTGGCCGGGTCTCGCAAGAGCACTATAACGAGATCAATGGCCCCAGGCCTGCCAGACACTAAACAAAAGTTTTAGCAAGTTTTTTGGGGGGTTGGGGGAGATGGGATTTCTTTGAAAGTCTGGACTGGACTGGGTGAATTTGTGGTCTAATTAACCTCCTTTTAATTGTAGGAGATGATTAGGCTGAGTCTGAGGGAGGGATCCAATGCATCATCAGTTTTGAGTCCCTTTGACCCCAGAAGAGAACTAAGTCTAGCCCACTTTGAATTCCGTTGACTCATATCTACCACCAGTTTGCCTTGACTGTTAGTGGTTCAGATTCTTGTAGAGATCTTTGTTGTTGTTGTTAGTTGCAAAGTCATGTCCAACCCATCGTGACCCCATCGACAACATTCCTCCAGGCCTTCCTGTCCTCTACCATCCCCCGGAGACCATTTAAGCTCACGCCGATTGCTTCGGTGACTCCATCCAGCCATCTCGTTCTCTGTTGTCCCCTTCTTCTTTTGCCCTCAATCGTTCCCAGCGTTAGGCTCTTCTCCAGGGAGTCCTTCCTTCTTATTAGATGGCCAAAGTATTTGAGTTTCCTCTTCAGGATCTGGCCTTCAAAAGAGCAGTCAGGGTTGATCTCCTCTAGGACTGACCGGTTTGATCACCTTGCAGTCCAAGGGACTCGCAGGAGTCTTTTCCAGCACCATAGTTCAAAGGCCTCCATTCTTTGGCACTCAGCCTTTTTTATGGTCCAACCTTCACAGCCATATATCTTTAGCATACATTAAACCTATATATTCATCTGAACTGCCTGGACTCCTAATTTTCTGCATTTTACATTAACAGTTCATCGCTTCCTTTTCCTCTTATCAGCTTTCTCACACTTTTTTCCAGGTCAGCTCTAAATTTTTTGCAGAACTTTTAATTCATTCCACCATTCACATCCGATGCATGCTTGGTCTCTGAAATGGACCAAATGGATGGGTCTCTTAGGCAGAGATGCACGAACCAGACTCCAGAGTGACAAATAGGGAACCTCAGAACCTTGGATTTTTGCCCTAAGAAACCTTGCCCAAGTTTCTCTCCCCCCCCAATTTTTAATATTTAGGTGGTTTCAAGATTAATAATTAACCACATGGAAGATGTTAACAATTAACCGCATAGAAGCAGCCACCATGCAAACCGTTTCACCTGGTCCCTGGAAAAAAACTTGTACAGGGCACTGAACCACAATTAAACATACAACTTTCTGGGTTTCATGTTTGGCACACAATCCAAGCTTAGTACAAGCAGCTGCTGGATGTTCTCCTGACCTGATTAAGCCAGGTAGTAATTATGGATTCATTCACCAGCTTGGGGTTCATTTCCAAGTTCCTGTCTCATGCTTGTATTCTGTGGTTTTATGAAGTCACCCCATGAGCTGCATGTCATTCATTCATCTAATTTACACTAAGGTGAAATTAAAGTTAGGTTCCCTCCCTTCCTCCCTCCCTCCCTCTCTCTCTCTTTCTGTCTGTATATGTCTCTCTCTCTCTCTCTCTCTCTCTCTCTCTCTCTCTCTCTCTCTCTCTCTCTCTCTCTCTGTGTGTGTGTGTGTGTGTGTGTGTGTGTGTGTGTCTGTCTCTCTCTGTGTCCCTCTCTCTTTCTGTGTGTGTGTGTGTGTGTGTGTGTGTCTCTCTCTCTGTGTCCCTCTCTCTTTCTGTGTGTGTGTGTGTGTGTGTCTGTCTGTCTCTCTCTGTCACTCTCTGTGTGTGTCTCTCTGTCTCTCTGTCTCTCTGTGTGTATGTGTCTCTCTCTCTGTCTCTCTGTCTCTCTCTCTGTCATTCTCTCTCTCTGTCTCTTTGTCTCTCTCTCTGTCATTCTCTCTCTCTGTCTCTCTGTCTCTCTCTCTTTCTCTGTGTGTGTGTGTGTCTCTCTCTCTCTGTCACTCTCTCTGTATGTCTCTCTGTCTCTCTGTGTGTCTCTGTGTCTCTCTGTCTCTGTGTCCCTGTCTCTCTCTCTGTGTGTGTATGTGTGTCTCTCTCTGTCTCTCTGTCTCTCTCTCTGTCACTCTCTCTCTCTCTCTGTCTCTCTCTGTCTTTCTCTCTGTCTCTCTGTGTCTCTCTCTCTGTCTCTGTCTCTCTCTCTCTGTGTGTGTGTGTCTCTCTGTCTCTCTCTCTGTCCCTCTCTCTTTCTGTCTCTGTGTGTGTGTCTCTCTCTCTCTCTGTCTCTCTCTCTCTGTGTGTCTCTGTGTGTCTCTCTGTGTCTCTCTGTCTCTCTGTGTGTATGTCTCTCTCTCTCTGTCTCTCTCTCTGCCATTCTCTGTCTCTCTGTCTCTCTCTCTCTGTCTCTCTGTATGTGTGTGTGTGTCTCTGTCTCTGTCTCTCTGTTGTCCCTGCCTACTTTGGGGAGTGTGTCTTCCAAAGGTGGCAGGTGTGGGCCTTGGCCGCAAAAGGTCCCTTTCCCTGCCTCAAAGGTGGCATTGCTGGTCAACCATATGGCCTCTTCAACTTGTCCTCCCAATCTACTTGTCCGGGATTGCTTTGAGAGGGGAATGAAAGCCCTTGGCAGGGGCTTCTCCCCCAGATGCTTTCCTTTCCCACGCCTGCCTCTGCATTATGCGATTTCCAATGCCCCCCTCCCCACTGCTTCTTTCCCCATTCTCCTTCTACCCATTCCCCCTCCCTCTCCCCCGTCCCTACAGTGATGTCATCATAATCCCAGGCCCTGGGAATGTACATTGTTAGTTGGGCAAATAGAGAAATCCCCACTCAAGCATTGCAATGGAGGGCAGAAGGGGATCAGCGAGGAGGGAGGGACACACAAACGTACAAACACACACACAGAGAGAGCAATGGGACAGCAGGAACTGAGTGTCACGCGCCTTCCGTGACTTGCCTGATGAATTTGGTACTAAACAAATAACGGGAAGGCCAGCCTAGCAGAGCTCACAGTTGATCACAGTGAAGTGGAGAAAAAAAGAGATGCATCTAACATTTCCCTTTCTTCCATCTTCAAATATTATGCTAAAAAAAAATCTTTATGGTGTCTTGGGGTACAAAAAAAAAAAAAGCAATCTGTGATAATATGAACCAAAGCAATGGAGATCCCAGATAATATGTTTTTTTTTTTAAAGTGAAATATCTTAAAATAGTGATCATCGGACTCCCAGCCAACCAGATCCAGAGCCCCAGATTTGCAAAGGATAATACGTAATTACTATCAATCATCAATAACTAATTACATTTGCATAAGCAGGAAAAGCCCCTCTCTCGGCAATAAAGTCACCATCCAAATTTAAACATTGAGGTTGGCACCACGGTGTTACTTTTACCTCTAAACTATTCGTTCATTGTTATGAGTTTTATGAAAATGACCCCTTTTTACACCAGCCTGCCATTTTAGGCATTAGCTGGCTGCTGTTCTCATTCTCGAGGCCAGGGGTCAGCAACCTGTGGCTCTGGAGCCGCATGTGGCTCTTTCACCCCTCTGCTGTGGCTCCCTGTCGCTCAAAATATGCATCACCAACCGCCAATGTGCGACACCCGCCGGCATGCGATTTATTGAGCTTTTCGACTCCCGGTAGGCCAACCATGGATAAATCCAAGAAAAGAAAAGTTTCAGAAGAACACAGAATGTTTAATTCAACTACGTATGCTAGTTTTGTGGCCGCTCAGGAAATAGTCAGGCACGGGAAGGGCTTTGTGACTCCCGGTGTTTTCTTTTCTTTGGGAAATGGGTCCAAATGGCTCTTTGAGTGTTTAAGGTTGCTGATCCCTGCTCTAGACCAACCTACTGTCAGCGCTTCAGCGCTGGCATAGAGAGGAGAGATAAGCTCTGAACTTTTGCCTGCTAAATCTCTTTGAAGCCCGGTCGTCATGGAAATGAGGAGTGGGGAGACATTCCTGTGATATGACGAGACAAGAAGTCTGGGGAGTGACTTGGAAGATAGCCAATGAGAAGCAGAGAATTGGGGATCGGAAAGGAAGGGATTGGGGGGCAAAAGGTCAGTCTTGTCCACATCGAGTCATGATCCGGTTGCTGTGCTCGAATAAAGAAAAGATTTCCTTAAAGATTGGCAGTTTGGAAATTCATTTATTTTGAGATAGCATCGAAGTCTGACACCTACAATGCCAAAAGGTACCCGGGTCTTAGAACATAGAATAATAGAGTTGAAAGGGGCCTTGGAGGTCTTGTAGTCCAATGCACTGCTCAAGCAGGAGACCCTGTTACCATTTCAGACAAATGTCCAGTCTCTTTTTGAAAGCCTCCAGTGATGGAGCACCCACATTGTCTGAAGGCAAGCTATTCGATTGGTTGATTGCTCTAACCATTAGGTATTTTCTCCTTAGTTCTAGGTTGCTTCTCTCCTTAATTAGTTTCCATCCATTGTTTCTTACCATGCCTTTTGGTGCTCTTTTTGGTCTTGCTATGATCTTTTTTTTCTTCTTCCCATGGTTACATTTCTATCACCAGCACAAAAATATGATTTCAAACAGAAAAACCAATTCTTAACCTAGAAAACTAAAATGTGCCTTTACAGATATCTTGTCCACTTTCAAAAACCACTGTTGTTTGGGAGGAACACAAAGTGCTGTAGAATGTTTGCCACATCCATTGCCGTAAATCTGTAAAATTCCAAGATACCTTTGGACATTTGGTTACTCGGTTAGGAGTATTGGCTGCTTAGGATTTTCATATATTGTAAAAAAAAAAAAACTGTGGGCAGATAGAGGAAGAAGTTTTATTTGAATTCCAGGGCATCTAAGTTTGCATTTTTAAACCTATGTGCAAAGCCAAATTGAGTTATTGTAGGAGATGACTACGCTGAGCAAGAGGGGAGTCAAATGAATCATTAGTCATGAGTCCTTCATGCTCACAAGAAATGTAAGTCCAGTCCACCTTCAATTCCTTTGTATTTTTAACTCCCGATAATTTCCCTTGACCATTAGATAATTTCCTTTGACCGTTAGTAATTCAGATTTCTTGTAAAGGCCTTTAGCTTACAATAAATCTTTGTACGCATTTGAACTGCCTGGAACTCTTGATTTCTTTGATGCTTGAAAACTATCCTTGAAAAACGCACAGGTCTCTAAAAATTACAGTAAAGTTTACTTTATTGTCATGGCACCTTGAACAACAAAATTAAATGCAGTGCAGTTCACCAATGTCTTTCTCAATATCTCTCTCCCCCCCCCTCCACACACACACATAAAGAGAGAGAGAAGGGAGAGAGCTGTCATACAGTTGTATGGATAAAATGAACTACATTTCCCCAGTGGTGAAATTCAGCCGGATCTATCCGGATCGCGCAATCTGGTAGCGCCGGCAGCGGGAGGCTCCGCCCACTGGCCCGGATGTCATCACATCCTGTTTTTTACCCTCTGCACATGTGCAGAAGGTTCTGCGCATGTGTGCACAAGGCGTGCACGAGCATAGCGGGCAGGCGTGAGCATAGCAAGCATAGCAAGGATAGCAAGCGCGCGAGCCCAAGTGCTCACATTTGCAAGCCGGTAGGGAAAGGTAAGTGAATTTCACCCAGTGGTGGGTTGCCCCCGGTTCGGACCGGTTTGCAAGAACTGGTAGTAAAAGCGGCAGGAGGCTCCGCCCACTGACCCGGACATCATCTAGGTGATCTGCACATGTGCAGAAGAGCGTGCGCAGGCGTGAGTGAAGCAAGCGTGTACACATGGGTGCAATGCGAACCGGTAGTAAAGGTAAGTAGAACCCACCTCTGATTTCACCCCTGCATTTCCCTGTGTACCATCTTGAATTTGAAGGATGTAGTTGTGATCCTAACTCTAATTTTGTATTTTCTAACTAGATGTTCTGGAGCAAACTGACAGGCTGAGGGTCATATCAGGTAAGAGGAGGCTGTTTCTTCTCCACCTAGCTCATTATTTCGTCTTCAGATACATACTAGAATAAATCTCAAGAAATGATGACATATACACAGACTTTCCCACCCCAGAAATGGTATACCTCGGGGCAGAAATGCAGAACAAGCTGAAGAAAAAGACATTACCTAGCGAAAAACAATGGGATTTCTACAGAGCCATCTAATATTCATTTCGAAAGACATTTTCTGTACGTGTATCCTTGGGAAAATAGGAAACTTCCTACGGCTGGTCAGCTTTTCTGTTCTTCGCAATATGGAACATGACAAGGTATTTTTTTTTCCCCAGTGCTATTTTTGTATGTTCTATCACAGCCTATATTTAAAGCACCACTTAAACCTGCCAAATGGTGCGGCATATTTTTTTTAAAATGGTTGTCAGATCAGCTCCCTCTCCTCCCACGTACAGTACATTTCTGACATGGTTTGGAGGGGCAACAATGCAAGAAGCTGGAAAAATGTCCTCGTTTATCTGACTCGATCAGGAAGGATATTTAGGGTTACCTCAAGGAACAAGAACAAGGGACACGGTGGCTCAGTGGCTAAGACGCTGAGCTTGTCGATCAGAAAGGTCGGCAGTTCGGCGGTTCGAATCCCTAGTGCAGCGTGATGGGGGTGAGCTCCCGTTACTTGTCCCAGCTTCTGCCAACCTAGCAGTTTGAAAGCTACATTTGGATCAGAAGCCCAGAAACTATTTTCAGACTAGGTAGAGAAGATCAGTTTGGCTGGAAAAGATGGATGCTAAGACTGAGCCCAATGCCATGTCTCTTAGCCAAAGAACTGTGAACAGAAGTTTCGAGAACCTGTGATCTCAACTGGTGGTGGGTTTCAAAATTCTTTACTACTGGTTCTGTGGGTGTGGCTTGGTGGGCGTGGCAGGGGAAGGATACTGTAAAATCTCCATTCCCTCCCCACTCCAGGAGAAGGTTACTGCAAAATCCCCATTTCCTCCCAATCAGCTGGGACTCGGGAGGCAGAGAATAGATGAGGGCGGGGCCAGTCAGAGATGGCATTTACCGGTTCTCCGAACTACTCAAAATTTCCGCTACCGGTTCTCTATAACTGGTCAGAACCTGCTGAATACCACCTCTGCATTATCCCTTTGATATTTAGGGGAAAGAAGGTAGCGCTGCCTGTTTTGGGAAAGCTCCGAGTGATGTTCAGTAACTTAGTCATTTTTTTTTTCATTATTTAGCCATTGCAGCAACTGGACACAAGTCTCAAGGGTTGGTCTGATCGAGATAGTATGGAGTGGAACCAGGGGTGAAATCCAGCAGGTTCTGGAGAACCGGTAGTGGAAATTTTGAGTAGTTTGGAGAACCGGCAAATACCACCTCTGGCTGGCCCCAGAGTGAGGTGGGAATGGGTATTTTGCAGTATCCTTCCCTTGCCACGCCCACCAAGCCACACCACGCCCACCAAGCCACATCACGTCCACCAGAACCGTTAGTAAAAAAAATTGGATTTCACCACTGAGTGGAACAAATTATTTCGGAGATGTGGACATTATTTTGATGTGGCCATTTTTGCAGCTGCATCAAACTGCCTCTGTTCAGATCAGCGACAGTTCCAAAAGACTTTGCACACAAAGGCTGTTGCCAAGTCAACTCACATTGACCCAAAACCATACAAAACAAAACAAAACAGACTTTTACACACACACACATTAAAACACTGCCTTTTCCTTCCCCATCCTCAAGAGGATATATTCTCCTACATTCAATCCTGCTTGCTCCTGTGGCGGTCCTTAGGCAGTAGGTTTTTGGTTCTTTTTTTAATGGTCTTTTTCCTTCCAGGGCTGTATGGAAAAATCCACCCCTTTGTTTACCCGAAATCTTACAAAAAATCGGTGCCCATGGCAGGTGCTGAGAATGTTACAAGCAGTCCAAGGGGGTGTTGGGCTTGGTGAGAAAGTCTTTCTTGCCAGTGTGTTTGTGGTGGCTCAAAGCCAGTGAACACAATGAAGTCTTTCTTGGATCATCTTTGGTCCTCTATCCTAAAGGCCTGGAATAACACCCCCCTCCTTCCCCAAAGCTTCCTGCCCAAACAGAAAGACAGCGAGCCCCCTCTTCCTCCAGCGCCTCTTTGCCAAAGCTCTGTGGTCTCCCTAGAGAGGCAGGGAGCAAGAGAGGCTTAGAAAGAGCTGGGATGTTTCTTAAAGGCAAAGGTTCCCCTCGCACATATGTGCTAGCCGTTCCCGACTCTAGGGGGTGGTACTCATCTCCGTTTCAAAGCCGAAGAGCCAGCGCTGTCCGAAGACGTCTCCGTGGTCATGTGGCCAACATGACTAAAAGTCAAAGGCGCAAGGAACACTGTAACCTTCCCACCAAAGGTGGTCCCTATTTTTCTACTTGCATTTTTTTACGTGCTTTCGAACTGCTAGGTTGGCAGAAGCTGGGACAAATAACGGGAGCTCACCCCATTATCCGGGACTAGGGATTCGAACTGCTGAACTGTTTCCATCGACAAGCTCAGCGTCTTAGTCACTGGGTCACTGCATCCCTATAGGATGTTTCTTAAGCAGTGACCAAAGCCTTCTGTCCTGAAGACTCACTTTGCTTGTGAAACAGAGAGATGCCAGCTAATTGCACATGGCATTTCTCGTATATGCTTCTTCCTCTTTTTCTTTCAATCCCTGTAAAATAACTTCTAAGTAACTGACTGAGTTTAACTCTCTGCAAAAGATCAACATACAATAAAAAATATTCTTTGGAGAGATCTTTCTCTCCTGTACATTGTTTCCACCCTTTGGAGGGATCTTGCCTGGTTTGTGGATCTTGCAGTGAAAGGCATATTCCCACCATAGAGGGAGAAAGACATCTCCTTGGGGGCTCAAGGGGTCTAAAGACAGGAGGAAATGGCTGAATCCTGAGACATCCCCTGTGTGGTCTCTAAAATGGTCTCCCACCATTTTGTTCCTTAGGGGTCATTTGCCAATTTTTATTCTTTTTGGCGTATTTTAATGCCCCCATTATAAGGGACATGGTGGCTCAGTGGCCAAGACGCTGAGCTTGTCAATCAGAAAGATCGGCAGTTCAGCGGTTCAAATCCCTAGTGCCGCGTAACGGGGTGAGCTCCTGTTACTTGTCCCAGCTTCCGCCAACCTAGCAGTTCGAAAGCACGTAAAAAATGCAAGTAGAAAAAATAGGAACCAGCTTTGGTGGGAAGGTAACAGCGTTCCATGTGCCTTTGGAGTTGAGTCATGCTGGCCACATGACCACGGAGATGTCTTCGGACAGCGCTGGCTCTTCGGCTTTGAAATGGAGCTGAGCGCCGCCCCTTAGAGTCGGGAATGACTAGCACATATGTGCAAGGGGAACCTATCTTTAATGCCCCCATTTGAGCATTCAAGACCCCTGCTCTTGACTGGTTTACTAGGAATGAAGGCAAACTAGGAGATGACATGATGTGCTGGGCCAATGAACAGAAATATGACCCTTTTGAGTAGCCTCCACTCGGGGGAATATGTCCTCTCCTGGTGAACATAGTGGTTAGTGATGTCCATCTAAGGTCATGGAACAGCCAATTACAAATAAGTAGAGACACACAAGGGGAACATGAAATCTCACTGCCTATGTAAACCCTTTCCTACTGTTCCTCTAGAGAATCTGGGTGGTAGAGGAAATATTTAGCTTTTATGTAATATCCAGAATAGGCTATATTTAAAAAAAAGACATGATGGGAAATTCAGATAGCTACCTTACTGTTAAGCGCTGGGGAAGTCAGGAGATTCAGGCAGTTCAAATGAATATAAAGATTTATTGCAAGCTTAAACTCTCTACAAGAATCTGAGCTACTAACGGTCAAGGGAAATTGGTGGGAGTTAAGAAAGGCATTCAAGATGGGCTGGACTTAAATCTCTTGTGGGCATGCAGGGACTCATGACTAATGACACATTTGACCCCTCCTTCAAGGTCATCTCCTACATCTACTTGACACATCACATTTCCATTCTTAATGCCCCACACATTATGGAAATGTTCTTAAAGGTGACTTTACTAAGTTGGAGAGATAACATTCAGGAGGACCTCAGCTCAAGAGTGCTGATGAATGGCTGCCATCGGCCAGCGAAGAACACAATATTCTTCCATACAGAGAAGAATGCTGCAGTTACATTTCAGTAGAGAGCCTCACATGTGAATGATGATAATATGACTTGCAAGGAGAGACAGCTAAGTGATAATTAGAAGTTCCAATAGAAGAGAATATTTGCAAGCTAAGGGTTGAAATGTGGAGTCCTCTGTTACGCATCATCAATGTGATTAAGTCTGGATGATGCTACCTAGTTGGGTCATAAAATGTCTGCGACCGAACAACCAAGCCCAAATTGCACAATTAGAAAGTTGTAGCATGCATGTATGGTTTGGTCCCAGTTCAGTTTTTACTTCCTGATCTTGGTTTTTTTCTCAGTTCCTAGTTGTATCTTCTTGGTACGGGGGTATAAAATAAAATCTGTTTTCTTTCATCCCATCCCAGCAAATTATCTGTCAACCCAGATGTTGACTTCAGGACAATCTTGATAACTTTCCTTGCTCGTGCTTTCTCTTCTTCTTTAGAGACACTAACATCAAGTGAAGAAACTGGACTCAATCTGGGCTATCAGCCAGTTAAAAAGCTTGTAGCTGATTAATCAGTTGCTTTGGAAGTAGTTAATTGGCTCATTAAATGATTGCCTTGAAATCGAATTTACACAATGGAGCCAAAACCTCTGCATAGGTGTCTTTTGGAGTTAAGTTAGTATCTCCTTATAGTATCAGCGCAGGCATATGGCAACAATATGCCAGACCATGTGTCTTCAAAATTAAGCAAATACATATACATATACATATACATATACATATACATATACATATACATATACATATACATATACATATACATACATACATACATACATACATACATATAGATATGTATATAGATATATATACAAATCCTCACCCTGGATTTGTTTGTCACTGAATAGCAGAATCAACATTTTAAATGGATAAAAAAATGCATAGATCATAAAAATGCATGCATCATTACAATGCCTTCCTATCTTTATTAAAATTGCTTGGGCTAATTAATCTTGCAAAGTTTAGTTAAATATTCACGTCGAAATTGCAGTTCTAATTTCAGCCTCCCCAAAATATCTACAAAATCACAGGTTCTAAGCAAACTGGAACTTCAACTGCTCATCTTCGCTAATCCAAAACGTACATGTAGTTTTTCTCAGATTGTGCCTGTGTGTGTGTGTGTGTGTGTGTGTGTGTGCGTGTGTGTGTGTGTGTGTGTACAGCTTTCCTTCAGAAGTTCTGGATGCTCCATCACTGGAGGCTTTCAAAAAAAGACTGGACAACCATTTATTTGAAATGATATAGGACAGGGAAGTGGTGGGATTCAGCCAGTTCACATCACTTCGGGAGAACCGGTTGTTAACTTTCTGAGCAGTTTGGAAAACTGGTTGTTGGAAGAAATCATTAGGGAAGAGAACCGGTTGTTAAATTACTTGAATCCCACTACTGGGCCAGAGTCTCCTGCTTAAGCAGGGCATTGGACTAGAAGACCTCCATGGTCCCTTCCAACTCTGTTATTCTATGTTCTATATATTCTGCACAATACCTATTGTAACATATTGACTTGATTTACTCATCACACTAAGCCAGTGATGGCAAACCTTTTCTGCACCGAGTGCCGAAAAGGGAGTGTGCACACTCGTCAGGGACACGCCCTGGAAGAGAAGCTAACAAGTGGGCATGTGCGCGCCGGGAAATGAACTTCTGGGTTCCGGTGCGCAGATGCACACCAGCCAGCTTTTCTTCTGGTTACTGGCCCACATGTGCGAGCGACGATCAGCTGGCCGGCGTGCAGGCATACAAAGGAAACCGGAAGAGCTGCACTGCCACACACGTGAAAAACAGCTGATCATCACGGGTGCATGTGCACCTTAGACCTGGAAGAGGAACAGGCAACGCCATACATGCCAGCTAACATGGCTCCATGTGCCACTTCAGGCACGCATGCTATAGGTTCGCCATCATGGCACTAAGCCATGCCCTACCTAACGCTAACTGATTAAACCACAATTGGGTGCATTTGTGGATCTTATGGAGCCTTCGGCTAACATTGACATAATCCAATGGGTGGGTTCACAGAAAACATGAGGTCAAACCATTCTCAAGCATAGCTTAGTGTTATGTGTAAGCTTCATCATGACTGCGTGCTATTCATTTACAGGCTGCCAAATGCTAGGGGAAATAGCTATTTCTGAAGCTATTATTTCTATTCATTTAAGAATTCGACTCGAACATAAGTATCTAGTGGAAGCTACTATGACCCACCACATGTCATGGGGAAAGTTTATATGTGAGGACAACATGATTCACATCCCATCGCTTGCCCTCCCCTTCTCCATCCAAAGACACTACTTCATGTTCCTGGGTTGCAAAATAGTGAGAAAGGTTTTCCAGTTAATCTCCCTGCATGCTGACTTCCGTAGTTTTGATCTCATTTCACCATCCCTGAATTCATTGGCCAAAGACCAGCTTGTCCTCTGTCTTCTGGAGGGAGGTTTTAGGAAGCCAATTCCGCCAAGATCTGGGAGGAGCTGTTCTGAGTTCCCACACACCCCCTTTTTTTTTTTACAACATGGAGTTGATTTATTTCAACCTGCTGTTTTCTCCTAGGAGAATCTGTCTCCCTCAGCTTCTCTCTTCCCTAACTTGGAAGAATGGACTTATTAAATTTTTAGCTCCTTGTTTAAACCTTTCCCCCCCCACCCCACCCTTTTCACATAGCCATCACTGCTTTTATTTTTTGCTTTTTAAAATTCTTTTGCTGGTTTCCTCTTCCTTTTTCTTGAGTGCAATGGGGTGTGTGTGTGGATTCACATTAATTTTTTGCCCCTTTCTTCTTTGCTTCAGTTATCATTCCACCTTCCTTGTTTTGTTTTCTTTTCCGCACTTGATTTATTATTTTGTTCATCCTTCCAAATCTTCTCTCTTTGCAGTTATCGTACTTCTTATCACACATAAGTTTTATTTGATAAAATACAATTATTTGTTTTATGTATTTCATATTTCATATTAAAGAAATACGAATTGCTACTCAAAGAAAAAGGCATGCTTTAAGGGCACGGACCCAGATATAGTTCCATAAAGCCTTGCAGGTGATTTTCAAAACTCCTCCCAAAGTTATTACCAAATTTCAAATGTCTTTCAATCAAAAAGTAGAGCAGGATAATCATAATAACTGTAATTCATTAATTTTAGCAGAATTGAAATGCACATTAAATTAAACTCATATTTTGTTATGAAACGCTATACTGAATAAATTCTATGATGCTAGAAATTATTACAAATCTATCTAACCTGCATTTTGTATTCCATTGAAAATAATAGAAAGTGAAGTAATTCAGGACCAATTTAAATCCTTTAAAAAAAAAAAAGATATATTTTCTCAGATCTGAATCCAGAATTATTCTGCAAATTCATTAGGTCAGCCTCTTAATCGTGTTCTCTGATTTTGAAATACTGGTACTGGAAAACAAAGGTAAATATAAGATTAAACTCGGTATAATGCAATATTATTTTTTTTCTCTTTCTAAAGTAAGAGGAGCAGTGGTATTTCCTTTCTACAATATAAATTGAGCTGATCCTGGTTTTACATAATTTTACATGTATCACCAAAAACCTGCGTAAAAATATCATTCAGGTAATTGTGCTGAATTGTTTCTAAATGATAACATAAGGGATTACAATTTAGAATACAGATCAAATTGATAAATTTAGCTGGAATGCTATTTTTTGCTGCCTTTTCATTGACTGGGAAAAAGTGCATTATCTCTGCTATTTCCTGAACTAAATTTTTATTTCATTTAGTCACTTTTGGTTTGTGTGTGTGGTATTTTTTTCCCCCAAATATCTTCCTACTAATCAAGGCATTCTGAGAAGTGGGACATTCACATAATGTAGGCTGTAGGAAAGTGGAATGTTGTTTAAGCCAATTTGTATTGGGAGAAAGATGGCCGTTAACTCCAGCCTGCTTGATTCAGAAATGCTAAATAGATATACATAGAGATAGCATTTGATAAAAATGACTTCCAATTGGCTTAAGTACTTTTAATTCATGATTAATACAGTATGCTCCTTAAAAAAAACAAAAACCTTAACACTATTTTGGAAATGCAAACATTCAACTGACTCTTTTCTTCCCTTGATTTACAATAACATAATTTCAAATCTATTCAATATTTTATGATGAGTGATTAATAAATAACAATGAATATTATTGCTAATATGCAGTATTCATAAAGCCAGTCCTCTTTTAAAGATAAAATTTAAAGACAGTTGCTTTAAATTTAGGAATAGAAGACAGAAAGGCAGGTGGTGGGTTGGAATCTGTCTGTAAATGTCTGAACGATACACAAGCTTTTGTGTTTCCTTAGTTTCTCCCAATTGTTTAATCCTAGCAACAACTAATTAGCATGCTCTAATTAGTAATGGTTGGGAAAGAGAACCAGGAGTGAATTTGTGTGTGTTTGTACATACGTGTGAAAACACTGTACATTCAGACTAATTGACATCTGGTTATAGTTGTGGACCTTCAATTTCTAATAAAAAGCAAAGCAGATTTAGGAAATTTGACACCTGCCTCCTGATTCCACCTCTCTCTCCCCAAATAACACTTAATATTAGAGCATTTAGTTCAGTCTTTTCTGATTTTCAATGCGCCCAACGCTGTTCTTGAAATCCTTTTATATACGGAAATTCGGATTATAGACTCAAGATGTTTCTTAGAAGCAGTTTTGACCCGTTTCTGAAAGATCTCCATATTGTTCATTAGGAAAATGAAAAATCAGTCTGAGTAAGTCTCAAGATTTGAACGATCTTCCTGCTGTTTCTTTGTTTTCGTTTTGTTTTGGGTTTTTTTTTTTACTAGCCCACTCTTCTTATGTTTTGAAGCACGTTTTAACCTGAAATTAAAAGCTCAGTCTTATTCCTGATGGGTGATCTGCTTTGACTGATTTGATCTAATCCTAATTCCTAATTTGCTTACTGAATTACAAAAAAAGATTATACACTCAGAGAAAGGATGTCTGTTCTTTGCAGTATCTTCGCATTTTTCTGCAATTGCTTGGATTTTGGAGCCCATGTATTGCCCAGTTGCATTGTTTGGGACCGATAGCAAATATAAAGCCACTGTGTTCAAATGCTTTCTTTGAATGACATCATGGGCCTTTTCTGATTGGTTGTAAACCTTGTTTACAATATTAGATCTACATGGAATCCAAGGTAGAGCCAAACCTGTGGCTGTTTCCAAAATAGGATTGAAAGAAAAAATTTAATTGGCAAAGAACAACTATAGGGATCAAATAGAGTTGCTTCCTATTCATTTTCACACTGAAAACAATTTATTGTTTTCTATTTAATTCAGAAAACTAAGGGTTACACCTACCAGTATCTGAGCTGGTGTAAAGATGATGTAGTTTGCCTGCTAATTCTTGTAGATTATATATGCAGGGGAAGCATGCCTTGTCTCATAATCATTTTATTTTATTTATTTTATTTTATTTATTAAATTTGTATACTGCCCTTCTCCTTTCGGACTCAGGGCGGTGAACAGCCAAAATAAAAACATTTGTACACAAAAGTTAAAATAATTATTAAAACTAATTAAATGAAATTTGGCCCATAATTTAAAACATATCAATTAAAAATCAGTATCAAACGTTAAAACCAACATGGAATCAGGCCAGCCCGGCTAGCTGAAAAAAGTAAGTTTTTAGGGCCTGACGAAAAGTCCGGAGGTCTGGGATCACTCGTATCTCTGGGGGTAGATCATTCCAGAGGGTAGGTGCCACCACAGAGAAGGCTCTCCCCCTGGGGATCGCCAGCTGATTTTGTCTGGCTGGTTTGGATGACAAAAAAATAATAATAACATTCATGCCAGGCCCATTATCCATCCCAGAATTTTAAACCAATCAGATTCAATCAAATAACAAGAAATCTGGGAAAGCTACTTAAAAGATTAAATCTTATATTGAAGATGACAAAATACTTCTGGACTAGGAGCCAAAACTGATTTTGATTTGGTTCAACCGGTTGTCCTCTCAAAGAGTACAGGCCCCGCAGAGAAGTGAATACATCAAGAAGAACTGCATTGGATTTAACTTAATGAAAATAGAAGCACAATTAAATTAAATTAACGAAACAAAGCCAATAGGACTATTCCACCGTGTACTGAATAAGCTTCCTCTTCTGGCACGTTACTAAAAGAAAATCTCCTTTGAGTTGAGCTTAACTCAAGAATTCAGGGACACAGCTTTGTGGTTTTCCTGGCAACAGTGTGGAGAGCGCTTTGCTATTCCTTTTTGCCCCCCTCCATGTGGCACATTCAGTGTTGCAATTTGTCAAGGACTTCTGAGGCCACAACATCCTAGGCTTGGAAAAACTAGTGTATCTGTGATTTTATGGCCTCAAGCTGTGGATGGCTGTTATAAAATGAGAAGAATGTTGGCCAAACAAGACTGAAACCATGAAAATGCACTAAGAGTTGATGGGAAAATAGAAACGCAGTATGCTGTGTTCTACCAGCAACTGTCTGATGGCTCTAAAAATGGTTATCGGGCTCTCGAAAATTATCTCACTGAAATGAGGCAGTTAAAGGAGCATTGTTATCTATTTTTGATCAGGTCTTGCTCCATATTGTTGGTTTCAACTAGATTTGTATAGATAGCTTTATAGGCCATATCAAAGCACAAAGTTCAAACACGTATCACCAATACAATCTTATAAAAACAATTTAAAATAAGAGTAGGGTAAAATATGATAGTTAGAACAGAATAGAATAGAATAGAATAGAATAGAATAGAATAGAATAGAATAGAATAGAATAGAATAGAATAGAATAGAATAGAATAGAATTTATTTTAGAATTTATTTTATTGGCCAAGTGTGATTGGACACACAAGGAATTTGTCTTTGGTGCATATGCTCTCAGTGTACATAAAAGAAAAGATACAGTACGTTCATCAAGAATCATGAGGTACAACACTTAATGATAGTCATAGGGTACAAATAAGCAATCAGGAAACAATCAATATCAATATAAATCATAAGGATACAAACAACAAAGTTACAATCATACAGTCATAAGTGGAAGGAGATGGGTGATGGGAACGATGAGAAGACTAATAGTAGTGCAGATTTAGTAAATAGTTTGACAGTGTTGAGGGAATTATTTGTTTAGCAGAGTGATGGCATTTGGGGGAAAACTGTCCTTGTGTCTAGTTGTTCTGGTGTGCAGTGCTCTATAATGTCGTTTTGAGGGTAGGAGTTGATACAGTTTATGTCCAGGATGTGAGGTGTCTGTAAATATTTTCACAGCCCTCTTTTTGACTTGTGCAGTATACAGGTCCTCAATGGAAGGCAGGTTGGTAGCCATTGTTGTTTTCTGCAGTTCTAATTCTCCTCTGAAGTCTGTGTCTGTCTTGTTGGGTTGCAGAACCAAACCAGACAGTTATAGAGGTGCTGATGACAGACTCAATAATTCCTCTGTAGATAAGATACAATATAATTTAATACATAAAATAGAATAAAATGACATAAAATTATATTTCGGGGTCACCCTTATATTCTATCCCAATCAGTCCCACGTATGCAGATCTCAACTGAACCATTTTGTTTAACTACTGTGCTGTGTTAAATGTTATTTTCAGGTTCTGGCCGTGCATAAAGTAAGTTGTTTTGATATGGGGATCCCAATGGGTCCTTCGTTTGGTTTATAGACCAAAATACCTGTCTCTCACCCGTTTATACAAGCAACAATCAAATAGGATGTGAGCCAGAACTTCTACCTCTGCCGCTCCACAAATGCAGCATCATTTATTGTAAGGTATAGAATGGAATCTCCCATATCTGACCATTGTGTCAAGCTGTCCGGTTTCAACTAGTAGGAGTTCCTTCTCCTGACAGCAGCTGGCTGTCAGGGAAGGCAAGCGCCCGAAAGGTACCAGAGTCGCTCACTTTCCTTCTTGAATGAGCCACTCTGGTCCATGCGCTGGCTGTGCAAGCGCACACCCAACCTGCCGCTGATGAGTGAATTAAATAAACAGAGACATTGAGATAAATCATTCTTTTTAAAAAGCCCCCTCAGTTCCAAAAGGATGAATTCCTGTCAAGATACCTAGATATTTGGGATATCTAGGATTGTCTGAAGATTGGGCATAGAACTAAATGAAAAACAAAGCAATGTGATAAGGTAGGGTGTGAGTGTGGATGTAGGTATGATTGATGCCTCCTAACAATAACATTATCCCAGTTCACCCTCTCTTACTTATTTTCCTTTTGTGAAGCAACTAAGATCTACAGCAGATCTATCGAAAATACTTTTCTTAATGAAGAGAAGGGATACATTCGTTCATTCCCTCTTCCTGATCTACACTAGATCTATCAAAAATACTTTTCTTAATTAAGGGAAGGGCCTCATCATTCGTACATTCCCTCTTCTTGATCTACACTAGATCTATCAAAAATGCTTTCCTTAATGAAGAGAAGGGACTCATCATTTGTACATTCCCTCTTTCTGATCTACACTAGATCTATCAAAAATACTTTTCTTAATGAAGAGAAGGGATACATTCGTACATTCCCTCTTCTTGATCTACACTAGATCTATCAAAAATGCTTTCCTTAATGAAGAGAAGGGCCTCATTCGTTCATTTCCTTCTTCCCGATGTACTAACCCTCCCTCCCTTCCCGGAGTCTTCCCTTTCTCTGGCATGAAGGGGCATGCAGCGTGTTAAAAAACAAACTTGAATTTGGGTACACAAAGCCCTTCTGTTTATTGAGAGCTCCTGAGCTTCCACCACCACCCCTTCCTCCTCCTCCTCCTCCTCCTCTTCCCTCTTTCCCTTTTGCATTGAGAAAAGATTGTGCCATTTATTTGTTTACCCCGCGCATTAAAGGACGCAAACTCTGCGTGGTCATGAGCTACCAGATTGGTAGGAAGAGAACACACAAAAAAAAAACCCCAGCGCATTAAAATTCCGAGGCAGCTCCCGACAAAGTCCCTCTGTTCTGTGAATGATGGCTAGGAACGCCAACAACTAGCGCAGTGACAGGCAGGCAGCCGGGACAAACAAAGGACTCACTGTGTCAACTCTCTCTGCCCTCCAGAGAGGGAAACCTTTGCAATCACCAGCCACGATAATCATGGTTGCGTATACCAGCTGGCACCTCTACACATAGGCGCCCACTGACCTGTCGTAGCATGAGAAAAATGAGGCTGGTAACATGGCATGGGGTGGTGGTGAGCATCAAAGAGAGTGGTTTCCCCCCCCTCCTCCCCTTCTTATTTTTTTTTAATAAAAGAAAAGCTGTGAATGGTTGTCATGCAACATAGCCATCCACAACATCAGAAGGGCAAACAGAAATTTGTGGGCGCTTGTGGATTCCCTTCTGGTTGGGCACATCTCAACGCTTTGATTTTCCTGACGGTTCTTTGCCTCTTATAGAAATGTATTGGGCGCATCATATAAAGAGAATCTTTATAAAATGTTCTATAGGTGGCATCTCCCCCCTGGCAAGATTGGCTAAAATGTTTAGTACCCTGTTTCCCTCAAAATAAGACATCCCCTGATAATAAGCCCAATTGGGCTTTTGAGCTCATGGCAATAAGGCCAAGCACTTATTTCAGAGTTCAGAAAAAATATAAGACAGGGTCTTATTTTCGGGGAAACACAGTAATACGTCCCCAAAGTGTTGGAAATGCAAACGAATTCCAGGCACGTACTTCGTTTATTTATCTTATTTATTTTTATTTTCGTCAAGCATGTATTTTATGACAGATACAAGTGTAAACATAATTATAAATACATGAAAAGGATACGAATAAAAGAAAACATTAGGACAGGAATGGTAGGCACACTGGTGCGCTTATGCACGCCCCTTACAGACCTCTTAGGAATGGGGTGAGGTCGACAGTAGACAGTCTAAGGTTAAAGTTTTGGGGATTTGGGGAAGAAACCACAGAGTCAGGTTAGTGCATTCCAGGCGTTGACCATTCTGTTGCTGAAGTCGTATTTTCTGCAGTCTAGTTTGGATCGGTTTACCATGAGTGTGTATCTACTGTGTGCTCTTGTATTGTTTTGGTTGAAGCTGAAGTATTCATTGACTGGTAGGACATTGTAGCAGATGATTTTATGTACTATGCTTAGGTCAGACCGAAGACGGTGAAGTTCTAAGCCCAAAATTTCAAGTCTGGTGGCATAATATATTTTGTTGTGAGCAGAGGAGTGGAGGAGTGGAGGTTTCCCAAAATATATCAAGTTTTTTTCAGACTTACCAAAATACTGGAATAACAGCACTGGTGGTTCTGAAGAGGACGAGAATAAGATTGGAATTTTAAATTTATTTCCAAATGGTTTATAAAATCCCATAAAAACAAATAAGATAGAAACAGAAAGATAATAATAAAACTGTTTCAGTAAAAAACAACAACATGGCTTTAAAATAAAACCTACATTCCCCCACAACCATATACATATATATATATATATACAAACATACATAATGTACTGTAGCATCTCTTGCCTTCAGAAGGGGTACTACCAACCATTACAAACGTGTCCCTTGGTTGTAATGAATGAATATTCATTACAGAATATTATGAGCCACGGTGGCGCAGTGGTTAGAGGGCAGTACTGCAGGCTACTTCTGCTGACTGCCAGCTGCCTGCAGTTTGGCAGTTCAAATCTCACCAGGCTCAAGGTTGACTCAGCCTTCCATCTTTTTGAGGTGGGTCAAATGAGGACCCAGATTGTTGGGGACGATAGGCTGACTCTGTAAACCGCTTAGAGAGGGCTGTAAAAGCACTATGAAGCGGTATATAAGTCTAAGTGCTATTGCTATATTTGTAAATTAATAGATCAATAATGACTCTAGCATTAATGAAGAAGGAACTGGGTTTGCAGTTAGGGGAAAGCTGACTTTCGCCTAACTGTAAACTCAATTCCTTCTTCATCCTCAACTAGTACGTTTGTAAATAAATACAAATATTCTTGGGGCTTTATTCCTAAGGAGAGATCAAACACTAATAAGTGTCCCCTGGAACTTACCACAATTTGGAGGGTTCCAACACATTAAACAATTGACTGAATTGTCAACCCTGAAGCTGGCCTGACTGATACCATCTTGGAGCTTCAGTGTTGCCACACTGGAGCTAAGGGATAGGAGGGGGAGGAATGAGAATAGCTGGGGTTTTGTAGCCACAATAAAATACTTTCTCTTGGGAACCAAGGACATTCTCACACCTGGCCTGAGGAAGGAGGAGTGAAGTCACCAGGCAACCAGGCAGCATCTTGATTGGACCATGTGACTGATTGTTTGGGGTTGGGGGGAAACTTTTGCTTTTAATTAGGTGAAAGCCATGGGAACCTTCAGAGTTGATTTTCACCAGATCTGTGCCAATTTGATATACTCAATAAAGCTATTCTTTGAGGAATCCACCTGCCTCGGAATCTTGCTTGCTATGGGTGTATTACTTGGAACCCTGACAGATATGCTGGCTGGTTCAAGAGAATCAGGCTTGCATAAGAATAGGTGGCTGCAATGAAGGATTGCACAAGGCAGCATTCTCCCAACTATCTGTGCTCCAAATTCATTAGACTGACTCTAATGATCAGGTGAGCTGGAAATATGAAAGGTGAAGTTCAGGAGGATACCTGGTGAGATGGAACTAATAGCTTGATGCACTGTATCGTCACTATCACTAGCGTCACCATCATTTGAGTTTAAGATTCTGTTTTTCCTGAGAACTCGTGGAAAAGTACAGCGTGTGAAGATCATCTCTCTAAAGAGAGGAGTGACAAGTCAAAACTCATCCAGCAAGCTCCATCGTTGAGCGAAGACTCATCCAAATCCATCACCAGTAAAACCAGACTTGGAATTCTGCATTCAGTTTTGGTCACTACGTTACAAAACAGACTTTGGAAAAAGTGAAGAGAAGAGCAACTAAGACGATAAAAGGCCTGGAGACAAAAACATATGAAGAACAGTTGCAGGATTTGGGTTTGGCTAGTCTAGAGAAAAAGAAGGACTAGGAGGTGACATGATAGCAGTGTTCCAGCATTTGAGGGGCTGTCACAAAAGAGTTGTGGAAAACACAACTTGTTTTCCAAAGCACCTGAAGACAAGACAAGAAAGAATGGATGGAAACTAATCAAGGAAAGAAGCAATCTGGAATTAAGGAGAAACTTCCTAACAGTGAGGACAATTAACCAGTGAAACAGAAGTTGCCTTCAGAAGCTGTAGGTGTAAGGGCTTCATCACTGGAGGTTTTTAAGAAGAGACTGGACAGCCACCTGCCTGAAATGGTTTGGGGTCTCCTGCTTGAGGTTGGACTAGAAGACCTCCAAGATCCCTTCCAGCTCTGTTCTGATTGATCTTTCTGGCTTTCTTATTGATCTTAGTGGACAACCAGCTAAATATGAGCCAGTAGTGTGCAATGGCAACCAAAAGAGCCAATACAATCCTTTATAGAAATCCAATAAACTCTATACACTCTATAAAGCCTTAGTAAGACCACACCTAGAATACTGCATCCAGTTTTGGTCACCACACTATAAAAAAGATGTTGAGACTCTGGAAAGAGTGCAGAGAAGAGCAACCAGGATGGTTAGGGGACTGGAGGTTAAAAGATACGATGAACAGTTGCAGGATCTGGGCATGGCTAGTCTAGTGAAGAGAAGGACCAGGGGAGACATGATAGCAGCCTTCCAATATTTGAGAGGCTGCCACAAAGAAGAGGGAGTCAAGCTATTCTCCAAAGCACCTGAAGGCCAGACAAGGAATAATGGATGGAAACTGAACAAGGAGAGATTCAACCTGGAAATAAGGAGAAATTTTCTGACAGTGAAAACAATCAACCAGTGGAACAGAAGTTGCCTTTGGAAGTTGTGGGAGCTTCATCACTGGAGGCTTTCAAGAAGAGATTGGACTGTCATTTGTCAGAAATGGTGTAGGGCAGGGGTCAGCAACCTGCGGCTCTGGAGCCGCATGTGGCTCTTTCACCCCTCTGCTGAGGCTCCCTGTCACTCAAAATGTGCATCACAACCACCAATGTGCGACACCCGCCGGCACGCGATTTATTGAGCTTTTCAACCTCCGGTAGGCCAACCATGGATAAATCCAAGAAAAGAAAAGTTTCAGAAGAAAACAAAACATTTACTTTAACTACATATGCTAGTTTTGTGGCTGTTCAAGAAATAGTCAGGCACGGGAAGGGTTTTGTGGCTCCCGGTGTTCTCTTTTCTGTGGGGAACGGGTCCAAATGGCTCTTTGAGTGTTTAAGGTTGCAGATTCCTGGTGTAGGGTCTCCTGCTTGGGCGGGGGGTGGGTGGGTGGACTAGATGACCTGCAAAGTCCCTTCCAACTCTGTTAATCTGTTAATCTGTTTTTCTCTATGGTGGCTTTTAGAGACACTTCTGTAAGAAGGTCCTTAGCAAGGCTGAATGTTCACCGCTAGATGGTGGTACAGCAGAACGCTTACTTGAAAAAAGGAAATTAATACAAAAGACAAATCAAGAGGCATGCTTGCCTGGACCTGTTTGGCCGTTACAGTGTATGTGACAGATTACACAGATTCAGACACCATTCTTATGCTAAGGCTGGGACAAAGCATCCAGTTTCAAAAGGTCTGGTTGGGAAACAGCCATAACCAAGTCAGAAAGCATCTGCTTTTCATGCAGAAGAGCTCCAGTTCTGTTCTCAGCTTCTCCAGGATTGGGATGGGGGAGGGGGGAGATAAATCTATGGTTTAGAAGCCTGGGGAGTTGCCATCAAGAGGTGGAGAAGCAGAGATTCTTCTGGCATTATTGAATGATATACTCCCAGCATCTCTCGGCCAGCATGGTCAATGGTGAGCAATTGTCATTCAGCAATATTTGAAGGATTGTAAGTATCTCATTGCTGAATTGGGTAAACTGATTATACGGTTCATATAATCTGATGTACAAGTAGGCTTAGAAGTTCTAAAAGAATACCAGGAAGTAGGATTGCACACCTTCTGCAAGAGCAGATACCTGTGCTATCCATGGTTGGCCCTTCCATCAGCCGCTGCCTCAAGTCATTAATCTGAGGTACAAAGAGTGAGCAGCATAAATTTGTTGTTTCTGGGTGTTCATTCCAGAGGAAGACAAAGTCAGAGAGCACAACACTGACAGAATGTCTACCTCAAGGTCTGGGCTGGGGAACTTGAGAACTTGGTTTGAGAAGTCAATATTTAGTGCTGCATCTTAGACCACCAACTGTCCTGGGTGAGTCCTGCTCTTGTACCTTTGAAAGCTGTGCTCTGTCTCTCTTTCCAGCCATTGCTGGAATGCATCTATAGCTGAAGGATAACATCAATTCCAGTGGTGGAATTCAATTTTGTTTACTACCGGTTCTGTGAGCCTGGCTTGGTGGGTGTGGCAGGGGAAGGATACTGAAAAATCCCCCCCATTCCCACCCCACTGCTGGGGGAAGGATACTGCAAAATCCCCCTTTCCTCACTCTGGGGGAAGGATACTGCAAAATCCCCATTCCCGCCCCACTCCTGGGGAAAAGATATTGCAAAATCTCCATTCCCTCCCCACTCCTGGGGGAAGGATATTGCAAAATCTCCATTCCCTCTCCATGCTTGGGGGAAGGATATTGCAGAATCCCCATTCCCTTTCCATTCCTGGGGGAAGGATATTGCAAAATCCCCATTCCCACCCCACTCTGGAGCCAGCCAGAAGTGCTACTTGCCGGTTCTCCAAACTATTCAAAATGTCCGCTACCGGTTCTCCAGAACTTGTCAGAATC
Organism: Pituophis catenifer annectens; assembly: GCF_029215685.1. Classification (NCBI taxonomy): domain Eukaryota; kingdom Metazoa; phylum Chordata; class Lepidosauria; order Squamata; family Colubridae; genus Pituophis; species Pituophis catenifer. The sequence continues at coordinate 13,694,095 of NW_027256894.1, read as the reverse complement.
TGTTTGGATTTCACTCCAAGCAATTCCCACCCCTTGTGTACACCACAAACTGTGAGACCTTTTGTTTGGGCTTTTTGGGAAAAAGTGACATCAACAATAAATTCAACTGTTCCAATTCAATTCATTTTCCTGAAATGGATTGATTAAATTTGATGACTCAACGATATATCCAGGAGGTAGAAACTTGGTTATTGCTTCTGTTATGAATTCTCAAATAATTTTTTTGAAGAGCCACTCCCATACATCGTTCACTCCTACGGTTATCCCACCACAAAAAGAAAATAAGGTTGCTTAGCCTTTTAAGACCACTGTGAAGATTACAAATCTGGTAAAAAAAAAAAGTTAAAACATTTAATTCGTTTTGAAATGGAATGCAAATATATTGGCTTTTATTGGCTTTTATGATGGTTCTTGTTTTAAATTGTCACTCTGCCTGGTGTCTACTAAAACTCATTTTGTAGTGTTCCAAACTGTTGTGGATAATTAGAGGAAAGGGGCTCACCAACTGCCCATAAAACTAAATTCCTGTATTGCTGGAGAGTGGATTCCTTCACTTTTGAGATTTAGTAAACCTCTATGTGTATTTTGACAAGTATGATGAATAGAAAAAGAAGGAAGGAAGGAAGGAAGGAAGGAAGGAAGGAAGGAAGGAAGGAAGGAAGGAAGGAAGGAAGGAAGGAAGGAAGAAGGGAAGAGTACATTTTCATCCCAAATAATAAAATCTTGTCTTCTATACACAGCCCTGGCCATATGACAATTCTTTCAAAATATCTAAATAAATAAATAAATCTACAATAGTCTAATTGGAAAAGAAGCTTGGAAAATATTGTTTGATCATCGTGGCTGTAAAGAAACTTTGGCTATCAATAAAATTTGATAGATTATTTACCATGTCATAAAGCACCTGCTGTATATTTTCCCTTTTAATATTTTATAATATTTGGTTGTGTTTTGTTGTTGTTGTTGGTATTATTAATTTTTTTCTCTCCATGGCAGTAAATAAATACTTCTAGTTAACGTCTTTTCCTAGAGCTTCATTATTCCTAAGAACACCACAATCACCTCTTATTTCAAACTTCACTGCTTCGGAATGCCACGTGCGCATGATATGAAATTTTAATTTGACAATCTGTGTTTAGAAAGGACAGGTTTATTTACCTCCCTTGGCTACTAAGTATTGGCTTGGTTGACACTGTATAATCAGCAATTACCTGACCATTGTATATTATAGAATCAGTTCCTACTTTGGGTTCATTTATTGATTTTGGTGTTTTGAATAGGTTTATTGTTTCTGTGCAATTAAAAATCACTTTCAACCCTGAATAAATCACCCATTCCCCTGGCTATGTGCATGCATTTAAGGAGGGAAAATTCATATGTGAACTGTACAGCTGAGTTAAAACAAAAAAGAGAGAGAGAAGTCTGGCAAAAGAGAGGGAAGGAAACTCCAAAAAGTAAAAGAGGAGGTGAGTCACCTAAAGAAAGCAAAAACCATTGCTTTCACTTGCTGCACAAGAGCAATTTCAAAGGGTAAAAAGAGGAAATTGCTGGAACTGGGTATGTCTCTAGTCTGGTGAAAAGAAGGACTAGGGGTGACATGATAGCAGTCTTCCAATATCTCAGGGGCTGCCACAAAGAAGAGGGAGTCAAGCTATTCTCCAAAGCCCCTGAGGGCAGGACAAGAAGCAATGGGTGGAAACTAATCAAGGAGAGAAGCAACCTAGAACTAAGGAGAAATTTCCTGACAGTTAGAACAATTAATCAGTGGCACAACTTGCCTCCAGAAGTTGTGAATGCTCCAACACTGGAAGTTTTTAAGAAGAGGTTGGATAACCATTTGTCTGAAGTGATGTAGGGTTTCCTGCCAGAGCAGGGGGTTGGACTAGAAGACCTCCAAGGTCCCTTCCAACTCTGTTATTCTATTCTATTCTATTCTATTCTATTCTATTCTATTCTATTCTATTCTATTCTATTCTATTCTATCCTATCCTATCCTATCCTATCCTATCCTATCCTAAAATTGCAACTCTGCTTTTCCTTCCAAACCAGCAATGAGAGAAATGGAATTATTCCCTTCTCCAAATCTTGCAATGCAGTTCACCAATCAGATTGAACCTGAGCATTACTTTGGGTTGACGCAAACAGGTCTAACGTTCTTGAAAATGACGTACAATGGTTATATTATGGACATTTGAGGACCAAAAAAAAAAAATGTACACACAGGTCCATGCACTTCAATATGCAATGCAAGACCTAGAAATCTCACTGTGAACTTCAGCAAAGTTTCAGTCTGTGTAGAAATGAGATGAGCTGAATTTATGGCCATTAAAAAACAGAATGTGGGAGAATTAAAAGATGGCAGATTTGAAAACTGCAATGGGCAGCTTGTTTCATCTGTAAGAGGCATTCTGGCAAATTGAAATTCTAGATGAGAGAAGCGAATTTTCCAATTCGATCTAGAAAAATTCCAGAAGTTAAACATTTGAGAGTCACTTCAAGGACTCTGCCCCCCCCCCCCCATCCATGCCTGCTATTGCCGGTTGTGACTGCTGGTTTAGGGACGTAAATATGGCCTAGATATGGTATAACCCATCACCACACATTCAAATTTGTTTAAGATGTGGGACCGCAGACAAACCAGGTGGTGCCCCTTGTGCATTGAGCTCCCAAGTCACCTTCCTCTTCTGCATTCAGTGTGTATGTGTGTGCATCTGTGTGTGTGCCAGGGGAAGGTTCTAAATTTTTTTACTACCGGTTCTGTGGGCGTGGCTTATTTTGTGGGCGTGGTTTGATGGTCATGTGACAAACAATTCTTCAGGATTTAGCAGAGGTACTGGACTACCAGGCTTTTAACTGCTTGCAGAGCCATACTGGTCTACCCATTTGTTCTTGGAGCGTTCCGGTCTACCCATTTGTTTTTGGAGCACACTGGTCTACCACCACACTGCCTTTTACCGCTGATCAGCTGTAGGGCGGCCCTTTGAAGCACCGTGGCAAAAGTTTAAACAGTTTTTTGCCGCTCTGCCACCACCGAGAGCATCGGAAACCGCTTTCAGGCAGCTTGGCCTCAATTGCCAATCTACCACCATTGAGCGGTTTACAAGGAGCGGATCGGTTCTAGCCGATCAGTTGGGATCTCTTGGCTTCTCAATTTAAAGCTACGGTGTCTTGTTTTTTTTCTCTCTTCTTTGTCAAGTGAGTCCTGATTTTTTCCTTCTAGCCGATCAGCTGGGACTCGGGAGGCAGCGAATAGATTGGGGGCAGGGCCACGCAGAGGTGGTATTTACCGGTTCTCCGAACTACTCAAAATTTCCACTACTAGTTCGCAAGAACTGGGGAGAACCGGTAGCAATCCACCACTGGTGTGTGCGTACGCACGCAATTTCAAGTCAATTTTGACTTCTGGCGACTGCCTGGACAAGTCCCTGCAATTTTCTTGGCAACATTTTTTTCAGAAGAGGTTTGCCATTGTTTCCATCCTAAGGCTCAGAGAGAAGGGCTGGCCCAAAGTCACCCAGCTGCTTTGTTTCTAAAGCGCAACTAGAACTCACCGTCTCCTGGTTTCTAGCCTGTTGCCTTCATTGTGCCAAACTGTCTATTAACCAGTGGTGGAATTCAATTTTTTTTTACTACCGGTTTTGTGGGCGTGGCTTGGTGGGTGTGGTGTGGCTTGGTGGGTGTGGCTTGGTGGGCAGGTCAGGGGAAGGATACTGCAAAATCTCCATTCCCACCTCACTCCAGGGGAAGGATACTGCAAAATCTCCATTCCCTCCCCACTCCTGGGGGAAGGATATTGCAAAAACACCATTCCCACCCCACTCTGGGGCCAGCCAGAGGTGGTATTTGCCGGTTCTCTGAACTACTCAAAATTTCCACTACCAGTTCTCCAGGACCTTTCAGAACCTGCTGGATTTCACCCCTGCTATTAACTGAGTTTACACCACTATTAATATAGGTGGCTCTTTTTTCTTTTGATGCAGCTGAGCATCAAAATCACCATCCTAAAAAAACCTACGTCATCACCCAAAGATATAATTCACCTTCGATAAATTTTAACCTTGAAAAGTATTAAACGCTGCAAACTCTTATCTTTTTTTTTTTCCCCCAGGGATAAATTTTCCTGCATCTTAACTTTGCTGTCTGCTTTGACAGCTGTTTGATGGCCCTTTCTGATTGAAACGGCAGAAACCCTGTATTATATATATATATATATATATATATATATATATATATATATATATATATATATGAGATATAAATATATAGCCATTATTATTGGAGTTTTGTTTGGTTTTGTGAAAGGCAAATTAGATGTTTAAAACAACCATTCAAAATATTGTCTACTGGAACATTAAAAGATACTAGTATCTTGCTGAGATTGTTTATTTTATGTTCTCTTTGTCTTGCTTTTCCCCTTCGTTTTCATTTTTAAAAAATCAGTGGCAATAACATTTTGACTGATGTTGAAAGAATTTATTGCCACATTGTGGATGTTCAATACATCTCTCATATTCTCTCTATTGTTAGAAAACTCTGTTTATTAGGGGGGGAAATGTCTTCGGCCATCCTTTGCCTGTGGTTGAGTGCATGAATAAACATGTGTTTTGCACATGTTCAAATTCCTGGAGATCTGTAATCTGGAAATCTATCAGTGGTGAAATCCAAATGTTTTTATTACTGGTTCTGTGGGCGTGGCTTGGTGGGCATGGTGTGGCTTGGTGGGCATAGCTTGGTGGGTGTGGCAGGGGAAGGATACTGCAAAATCTCCATTCCCTCTCCACTCCTGGGGGAAGGATGTTACAAAATCTCCATTCCCACCCCACTCTAGGGCCAGCCAGAGGTGGTATTTACCGGTTCTCTGAACTACTCAAAATTTCCGCTACCGGTTCTCCGGAACCTGTCAGAACTTGCTGGATTTCATCCCTAAAATTTACATATGCGATTGTATCGTAAGGCAGGGAGTGGTGCGGTGGCCTAAAGATGGAGCTCTCTCCTCCACAATCAGGAGGCTGTGAGTTCAATCCTAGGTAGAGGCAGATATTTCTCTCTGGCACACTGGGAATATATCTGCTGAACAAAACTCTGCATTGGTGACAAGAAGGGCATCCGGCCAGTCAACACTCTGCTAGCTCCATTTAATTGCCCAGACTCAACCCTGCAAGGGATTATGGGGTCATTAAATGATGATGATTGTATCGTAAGGCACACACCATAGAGAATGCAACACAAGATTGTGGTGATCAACTGATACATACTTAAATTGACATTGTCTGCTTGATTTTTTGTGGAAACCTTTTGGGAAAAGTGTATTTTTGAGGTTTGCACCACTTTTTTTGGGGGGGGGATTTTCAAGATAATCATATTCCACTGCTGGAATGGCCGGGGAATAGCCCACACCTTCACCCAATTGAAAATCTATGGAGCCGACTAAAGAAACTTGTTAGTCAGAAGCAACCCAGCAATAAAACCCCATTAATAGAAGCCATCATTCAATCTTGGCTTCACATTATAACAGCTGCAGAACTAAAAGACTTGGTTCACTCCATGGGAAGACGTTGTAAGGCTGTAATTCATGCTAAAGGTTACCCAACTAATCATTAACTGACGTGATAATTTTTGTATATCTCATTTTTTCTAGGTGTTTCGCTTTTCTTCTTTGTACTGTAACTGCTATTCTAATAGCAAATCCTTCATAAAAGTTATTGCATTACATTCTTGATCAAATTATCTTTCCATTGATATATAATTTTAGAGTACTACTCCCCTCCAAAAGTGGTGTTATTAGCTAAGTTTCAGAAAATACACTTTTCCCAAAAGGTTTCCACAATTTTGGCCACTACTGTACACTGTTCTTTTTTCAAAGCTGAGTATTTCTTTCTGACCACCCCTTTTAAACGAGAGAGAGAGAGAGAGAGAGAGAGAGAGAGAGAGAGAGAGAGAGAGAGAGAGAGAGAGAGAGATATGAATGCACATTATGTTTAATTAACACTTTGCATAGTCTTTGGAATTGGAAGTTCTAATTGCTGGTCTGTTCTTTTGGAATGAAGATACAGAAATTTCTTTCTTCTCTTCAGTAGCTAGTGGGAAAAGAAAAAAGGAAACAATACGGCCTGGAGTTGTTTATTTTTTATTTTTCCCCAAGAAGGTAAATATGCAAAAAGATCATATCTCTGAAACTAAAAGATACCAATAAATTGAGAGGTAGCAGCATTAGGCTTGATGGAAGCAGTTGTTTTCATTTTACTTCTGCATCTCCTTTTCATCTCCAGGTTTTCCAAGCCAAGGACAATCTTTTAAAAGTTTTCTCTCCAGCCCCATCTACTATGGAGGAGGGAAGGGAAAAAAAAAATACACCACCACCCTTCCAACCTCTAAACTAAAGTTGCTTTGTGTTTGCTTAATGAGCAGTAAGGGCCGGAGCAGTTTACTGCTTCGTAATTGGTTTTCAATTACCCCCCTTCCCCTTTATCTTCCCAATTCACAGCATCTTTATGAAGTGCCCACAATGAAAGCAAACCCAGTAAGGTCATCTCTCCTAAGGGGGGGGGAATGGACAAGGGGAGTAAATTGTACTTGGTCAAGGACTCCATTGTAGGATGAACAAACTGACCAGCCTTCCACCATGTTCTCGGCCTCTCCTCCTTCTGCCATGAGGTCAGTTCATAAAAGATTGCAGCGGTTTTGCGAAAGGGAAGGGCGCAGAGGGCAGGTGGATCCCAAAGAGTTTGGGCTAAATCAGGGGGACACAAGGTCCTCCCCCCCCCCCGATTCAAGAGCTGTGCTTTATATTATGAGCTGAAGGCCATGTCCAAAATATAACAAGTAGTGGCAGAATAAAACCTAACTTTGGTTTCACTGGATTTATAAAGGTAAAAGTTCCCCTCGCACATATGTGCCCCTCACACATATGTGCTAGGGGGCGGTGCTCATCTCCGTTTCAAAGCCGAAGAGCCAGTGCTGTCCGAAGACGTCTCTGTGGTCATGTGACCGGCATGACTAAACACCGGAGGCACACAGAACGCTGTTACCTTCCCACCAAAGGTGGTCCCTATTTTTCTACTTGCATTTTTTACATGCTTTCGAACTGCTAGGTTGGCAGAAGTACAAACGACACCCCAAAATAATATTTCACACAAATGCCAGTTCTTATAAGTCAAGAAGCATTGGGCATCTGACCCATCTCTTTCCATTGAGGAAAGATTTTGCTTCATCTTTTCACTTTTGCTTCCAAATCAAATGTACAGGTTAGCTAGCTTGGGAATCCCAAGTCCACCAAACAACCTTGACCAAAGGGATGCCAAAATCTGCTTTGGAGTGTCAAAAATGTTCTTCCCCTATGAATGGAGATTCTCTTTCTCCACCTTATTTTCAGAGCCCTTCCAAATTTTCTGGGCTTTCATCTCTTTCCACCTCTGAAACCTTCTCTACTGGGAAGACAAAGCATAGGTGTCAAAGTTCCAAGTAACACCTCCAATGAAAGAAGACTCCGAGGCTTGAAGTTCCTCAAAGTTCCATTTTATTAGAGATGTCATATTGGCACATCTGGGAAAACCCGAATCTCAAAGCTTCCAGGTTTTCCCCATCCAAGAAAAAGTTCAAATCCCTGCCCAACACCCACATGTCCATCACATGGTCCAAACCAAGCACCATCCCAACTGGAGATGCCTCCCAGTTACAGCCTTCCAGGTGCAGGGCAAGATGTCCTTGACTCTCTGAGAAAGGAATGTTATTATGACTATATATCACCCATGCTCCATACAATCCCCACTCCCAGTTTCCCACAGTAGTAAATGTGGCAGGCCTGAAGATCTAACACAAAAGATGGCTTCCAGGCCTGACAGTAGGGGTTTCTCCACAGTTCTGTCTTCAGGCGTTATTTGAAAGATAGGAAACCAGTGAAGCTGTACAATAGAGGAAAGGATTGTGACATAAAACATAGGCGAAGGCGTTCAACCACACCTTCTTCTCTTGGAAAGGGATTTCCAAAGCAAAGTCTCTTTCATTCAACGGTATGAGGGCTGCTAGGGGGATCCAAGAGAAATGTTTCCTCCTGGCCCGAGTTCCCAGTTTCCATGTCCTCCTTTGAGTCCATGTTCTTCCTCCAGAATCCTTTTCCTCTCAATGCAGCAGAACTGGGTGTCAAAAGCCTGCCTTGTTTGAGGCTCCATACAAATGGCAGCCGTTTGGCCAAGAAGCAGGGGGAAGAACATGATGAAGAGGTTGCCCTAGCAATCATTACAATATAGTCATCAAGCCCTTTGGAATGACCTGGATGTACTCGAGCCTGGCGGTTGCTAAGCAACGGCGAGGCCTGCCTTTCCTCCGAAGGACTCTGCAAAATAGCTTTCTTGGCAGTCGCTGAAATCTGGGTGGAAATGTGTGGATATTTCTCCATTGTAAGCTTAGTAGGGACAAAATTAGCATGCCCAGATGAGCGTTTCCTTCTGGAGTTCATAAAATGAAAACACTTTCTGGCCCATTGTTACTACTGCCAACTTCCTCACACTGGTGGCCCTGTCAAGAGCTGATTTTTCTTCCTGGGAGAGAGGGATATTCTGCCCACAAGATGCCCTCTGTTGTTAGGGGAGAAACAGCAGTCCAAGAAAGCCATTCTTTGAGATCCTGAAGCAGGGATGAGCAAAGAAGGGATGGGAACCAAGGAAAGATTCAGGGCTGACCTAAAATTCAGGCATCACTCTCCATGTTCAGGACACTGAGATGACTATTTTGCCAACAGATAAGGACAGGTTACTGGGAGGAGGTGGCTCAGTGGCTAAGATGCTGAGCTTGTTGATTGAAAGGTCAGCAGTTTAGCGGTTTGAATCCCTGGTGCCGCATAATGGGGTGAGCTCCCGTGACTTTTCCCACTTTCTACCAACCTAGCAGTTCGAAAGCACGTAAAAAATGCAAGTAGAAAAATAGGGACCACCTTTGGTGGGAAGGTAACAGAGTTCCGTGCGCCTCTGGCATTTAGTCATGCCGGCCACATGACCACGGAGATGTCTTTGGACAGCGCTGGCTCTTCGGCTTTGAAACGGAGATGAGCACCGCCCCCTAGAGTTGGGGACAACTAGCACGTATGTGCGAGGGGAACCTTTACCTTTACCTTTAAGGTCAGGTTGGAAAAGAAATCAATTTCTCTCAAAATAAGGACAAAGAGTCAGTAACTCTCTTAGTTCCCCTGCAGAAAAAGGAGGGGTGGTTTTTTTGTTTTTTGCAATTTCAAATAGTTTTTAGTCTATCACTTTCTTGTTCTCAATGCACAACCAGGTGAGGGTTCAAATCCTCACACTTCCTGACGGGTACACCTCTACTTCAAATTCAGACGAGAGTAAATCTAAAAGTCCGAAAAGGGACATTTATGAAACAATAAAGTTTCCTCACAATTTTCTTCTTTCTCAAATTGAATCTCAACCCTGCTTAAAAGACGTGTTTTCCAATTCCAGTTTTATTGGAGCTCTCTTATAAAGTTGTAAACTGTACACTGTCACACTGAAGTCAAAGAAGGGTTTGTCTTCCCGTCTATATTGCCCCTTCAAAAATATTCAGGGTTATTAACCATAAACCCGCTCTATTCTTGCTGTTCCGATCACTTCATTCCCTCTTTTTATTCCAGTTTCCTTTCTTACATTTTCTTCTTTTTAACAAGGAAGTTATCCCATATACCAGTAATTAAGAAAGCTAGATGGGAAAAGAGAAGACAAAAAATGCATACGCCACAAAGACACACACAGACACAGACACAGATACACAGAGACAGAGATAGACAGAGACACATAGACACAGACAGAAGTGTTTTTCCTGTCGAAGCACCTGGTCTACCCCAATATAGGAAGGAGCATACTGCTTCCCTTTCGCCTTTCAGCTCCAGTCCAGGAGCCCTCAAGCAATTGCATTCACGGCTAGCTGATGAGAGCTAAATAGCTTGAAATAGATCTATACTAGTCTCCCTTTATTTCTTTATCAGCAAATATAAATTATATGTATATATATATATACATACATCTATATATATATACATACATACGTACGTATGTATGTATGTATGTATGTATGTATGTATGTATATATATATATGTTAATGAAGCATCCTTCCATCCTTAATTGTTACCAAGGTAATGACCCCAAGCCAGCCGTCTTTAATTAACTTTCAACAGATCTCCCGAAATGAGATTCTCAGCAAATTGCTTGCCATACCTCTCAGACACGAAGCAACATCTGCAGATCCCACCCATTCTGGCATAATTTTTATTTTGTCCTGGCAAAAAAAAAGGGTATGTAGGGTATGTAGAAGAAGAATATCCATTGGAGGAAGACCCTCTTCCTCCCACCCATCCCTCACCCCAACCTTTTTTTCAATTATTCAATGGCCATGTCATGTCTTCCTCCAACGTCAAGCCTTCTCTTCTGGAATCAATCAAGTGATGAACAGGGAACGTGGAGGCATGTTCAGCTATGAGCTTCATAGGTCAAACAAGACCAGCCTCTGCCATTCCATTTCCTCTATGCTTTGCCTAAATTTTCAAATGTCAGCTGTAAATGAGGGGCTCTATAGTCCAACTTCTCCGTAGACTGTGAGGTTGAGAAGATGGTTTGTTGTGGTGATTAGAGCAGGGCTCAGCAACCTGTGGCTCTGGAGCCGCATGTGGCTCTTTCATCCCTCTGCTGCGGCTCCTAATCGTTGGTCGGCTCCACAATTGATAGGGCTTTCGGTTAGGACAGGCAGAGGAAAAAGGACGCTGCGCTAGGAGGAGACTCTATGGTGGGGGAACCAGACTACCAATCGGCTTCAGAATTAAAGGCGGGGGGTGGGGTGGGGTGGCTTCCGGTTAGGACATTTGTGACTCTTTGAGTGTTTGAGGTTGTCAACTCCTGGCTTAGAGAGATAGAAAAATGCTATGCATGGCTGCCTGGAGTTTCTTGGAGACCAGTGGACTCTATATATTATTATCACAAGGACCACATGCACTAATGTAATAACGATGCTCTGAGTGTTTTTGTAAATAGAGCTAACAGGCATTAGCAATATTAAATATAAAGAGCAAGAGCCCATGGTTACATGTGATGTATACGGGAGCAGTCAGAGAGAGAGGAAATAATATTATTCCTACATGGTGTTCATTTGTTGATTTAAAAAAAAAAACGTGAGATGGAGGTTGCTTTTATAACCTGCTTCCCGCATTCAAAGAACCATTCTTAAGTCTAGCACGCATGCCTCTACAATCCATCAATTTGTTCCTTTCATTTGCAGCACTTCCTCCCATACTTTTTCCCCTCTTCCTCTCTTCACAAAAGCCTACGATAAATCCAGGGCCTCCTTCCTTTACAGTGAATTGAGCTGATGTTAATGGAGAGCATTCAAAGTCTCTCTCTGTTTTTTTTCTCTCTCACTGCAACATGGCCACCTTCTGAATCACCCTCTCATCCTCCTCTTTCTCTCTGGACTTGAAAAATGTTGGACTGATCCAAAAAAGCTATTTGTCCCTTCCCTCTCCCTCTCCCTCTCTCTCCCTCTCTCCTCTCTCTCTCTCTCTCTCTCCACTCTCTCTCCCTCCCTCCCTCCCTCCCTCTCTCTCTCCACTCTCCTTCCCTCTCTCCTCCCTCTCTCTCTCTTCTCTCTCTCCCTCCCTCCCTCCCTCTCTCTCTCCTCTCTCTCTCCCTCCCTCCCCCTCTCTCTCCCCCCTCTCTCCCAAGAATCTTTGGGGAGATAATAAAAACTTGTGGCTGCAGGGGGAAAAAAATAATGCCTTGCAGTTTAGGTCATCTGTGAGGGAAAGAACCTGAAAAGCATCATCTCATTATACAGATGAAAATATAATGCCGTGTTTTTTTTTGTTTTTGTTTTTTTGAGACCATGTATTCATGCATTCCTTTTTTGATTTTACCCCTACCCATGACCTCCTCAAACAGTATCCCCCAACTGGGCACCTCCCCAGAGGAGCTAGGCATACCATAACCATGATTCCCTGCCAGCTGAGATGTGGTGGAGGTTGTAGTCCCTCGGGGAGAAAAGCATCTAGGGAAGTCAATACCCTGAAGTCAACTATCCAACTTCTCGATAGGTTAGTTACTAGCTTTTTAATGGGTCACCAAGAAAATGATGAGGTTGCTGAATTCTCCCAAGAAGAAAAAAAAATTCCTTCATCAGATAGAAATCTATTTACAGGATCTATCTAGATATATATTTGGCATCTTGCCCACAAGCTAACCTGCATTATCCAGAAGACTCCAAATTTGATCACTGTTGAACTGGCTCCCCACTCACTCATCCATACTGTAGAAATGGTCAATCCCATCAATTCATTCCAGAAGAGAGATGATGATGATGATGATTTATGATGATTTATCGCAATAAATCTATGGAAGAGACTAAACAACAACAACAACTGCACCGTCCAAATTCTATATGACGCACTGACTTTCTTTTACATTAAAGATACTCACAGTTATTCCCACTGCATTTTCTTTCTAGCTTTGTGAACAGCACATCCTCCGAATAAACTCTGTTATGCACGATTGAATTGAATTTCAAGTTGACCTGAGTTACAAATTCACACATCGTTGGGAATGAATGCCTTTGGACTGTATATAGTTGAAAATACTCATGATCGGGTTGTTATCTTTCTTTTGTTTTTCCTATTTCATTTCTCTCTTTCTCACCTCAACATAAGGGATCATTATCTGCTATATGTAGGACCAGAATTAGGACAAAAAGAGGTGTAAGTTTTAGTCACTGAGCTCAGCTCCTTTGGAATTCAGCACCACGAATTCTGAACAGCGAACGGTTAACTTCAAAAGAAAAACCGGGGAAAATGGGAGCCTTTTTCCCCATTATTAGAGAGTAAAAAAAGTGTGTGTGTGTTTTTTTTCCCCACTCCCCAAGACACAGGGACACATATACACATAGCTAGAGTTCTTTCTCATTTCCACTTGGTTTCCCCCTCCTTTCTTGCACTTTCTTTCTTGCACTAGATCCTGATCTTCTCATTTTATCGTTGATGCCATGATAATACGATAGGGGTTGGTTTTAAAAGAAATAGCCAACGCACTTCTTTTGTCTCTCACACTCCCCAATCTTATAATTTATATTTAACTTTCGATGTCCATGAAAGAGAACAAGGTTCAGTGAAAATTCAAAATTGTTTTTTAAAAAATAAAATAAAATTGTCCTTCAAGTAGGATATATTTAAGCACATGCTTAATTCTCCAACAGAAACCAATGGCATCTAGGGTAGGATCCTAGCCCCATTTACTTTAGAGTAAGTCCTATTACCTTCAAATGGATTTACATCTCAGGAGACATGTAGAGGGTTACGGTGTTGGAAGATTTCATTCTGCACTTTTTGGTTCAGTTATTATCATGCTATACAGACCTATTCCTGAACTATATTATATAGAGTCCAAGCTGTGCAATTGTTGTTGTAGTTGTTGTCGCTGTTGCTGGTTAATCTTCAATTCGATTCACAATCTGGGAATGGTAAAACCTTAACAGGTCAAGTCCTAACCAAGGACCTAAGAGCTTTTAGCGGGGCATACAAATTGAATTAATTAAATTAAATTTAATTTAATTTAAGGTAATGTCTGAATCTATAGGCGGCTCCTAGTAGGGTGATTGTTTTTTTTTTCCCAAAGTCCAAAGTCTAACAAGTTCAAATTTTCCATGTATCTAGGCAGCCTTTTGGATATTGCTCCAACAGCTACTATTATTATTGGTAGGTACAATCATTGCTTTCTTCCTCCATAATCGCTCTATTATTATTGAAATTCATATTAAAACTAACTTTTATTTATTTATTTTAATTCATCAGCTTTACTTCTTTGGTCAAATCAGATTTATTGTGTTAAGATAGACTGGAATTTATTTATTTTTTAGAAGGCATGGGATAAAATCCTCCACTTTATGTCTCTCTATAGGTGATGGGAGCGTGCATTCATATTTTCCGAGCCCCCCTAAGTGGTTTTTGCTAGTAATAATCAAATCCACGATTCCCTTTGTTGATTGTAGTTCAAAGTATTTCCTTTTCTTTAATTGTAAAACCAAAAAAACCCCCCAAAAACACTTCCAATCCTTTCAAAACCATATGTGCTTTCAGGCTAAAATTAGATTTTTTTTCCTCCCCCTCCTCCTACCCAATATATATGTTTATCACTGAAAAATAACAACTGCTGATTTGTTCACTGCTGTTAGTTTATTTTGTTCTATGTAGGGACTGTAATTATTTCCAACTAGTTGTAATTTCCAAAAAAATACATATATTAAAAAAAAATGCAGTGTTAACGAAAGCAACTATATTCTCGCTCCTGTGTGGGCGTCTTACTTCCTAGGAAGCCAGAGACTTAAGAACGATTTTCAAAACGTTAGTTGCGAATCATCCTTCTACCCCCCTCCAACCCTACCGTTTCCGGTGTGCGTTTGTATTTAACTACTGTTCTTCATAAATCAGTGCCACTACTGTTCTGTTAATATATAAGCCTTCATTATAAAAAAAAAATTATCCGGGCTCTGGATACCCTTTTTCTCTAGTTCTGTTCCAGCCTTTTTCGAACTGGATTGTAAATTCATCGGGGCAGCTGCTGAACCCGACTGGGTTTCAAAGGAATAATTAGCACAAGAGAATGTCAGAAATAAGCCAGGATGAAGCGCCACGTGGGTAAATGTGGGAAACAAAAGAACTAATGAAAGTCTTTGCCAGCCTGGTAGCTCGGGGGTGGGGGGGTAGGGTCTGAGTTCGGGCAACAGGCGTTTTAACAAATCAGGAAAAAAACGTTTTGCTAGCCTCGCGTGCAGAGTTCTCCTTGGCTTTTACGAGTCGGTGGTTTAGCAGGCTGAGAAACTCCAGACGTTTTGATTAGTTGAGGGTTCCAGATACTGTGCGAATCCAGACAAATTGGGATAATTTAGTAGCCAGATCAAACGAGTGAACTTCCCTAGTTTTGCAGCCTGTGAGGGTCTCGCTGCTTCCTCGTCGATCCGCCCGTCCTGTCCTTTCCTTTCCTTTCCTTTCCTTTCCTTTCCTTTCCTTTCCTTTCCTTTCCTTTCCTTTCCTTTCCTTTCCTTTCCTTTCCTTTCCTTTCCTCTCATCTCCTCTCCTCTCCTCTCTTTCCTCTGTGCCTTTCTTTTCCTTTCCTTCCCTTCCCTTGTTTCTCTCTTCCTTCTTTCCTTTCCTTTCCTTTCCTTTCCTCTCCTCTCCTCTCCTCTCTTTCCTCCGTGCCTTTCTTTTCCTTTCCTTCCCTTCCCTTGTTTCTCTCTTCCTTCTTTCCTTTCCTTTCCTTTCCTTTCCTTTCCTTTCCTTTCCTTTCCTTTCCTCTCCTCTCCTCTCTTTCCTCCGTGCCTTTCTTTTCCTTCCCTTCCCTTGTTTCTCTCTTCCTTTCCTTTCCTTTCCTTTCCTTTCCTTTCCTTTCCTTTCCTTTCCTTTCCTTTCCTTTCCTCTCCTCTCCTCTCCTCTCCTCTCCTTTCCTTCCTTCCTTCTTTCTTTTTGCATTTGTTTCTTTTAATACCTTAGAGCGCATCAGGTTACATTCCCTACTTCTAGGGCGGGGCAGGGCGATCCGCCCCCCCCTAAAGAATTTGCCAGTATCTCTTCCTATCGGCCGATTAAAACAAGGTGGATTTTCTCCACCTTCAAGGGGGGGAACTTTTTTTAAAAATAACGAAGGAATGCCAGCACGACGCTTGACCAGATGATTGGGCTAAAGGAAGATGGCTTTTTAATATTTTGGCTACATTTGCGATTCATCTGCCATCATAAAACGGGAGATTTCCGCCTTATCAGAAAAGCTGCTTTCGCTCTCTGATTAAAAGTGAGTGGACCAAGAAGCTTAAAAAACTGACGGCGAATTTAATTAATCTAACTTTCAAACTCTATGGCAAAATGGAGTTTTGGGGACATTCAAATAATTCAAATTACTTGTGCTATTTTCTTCTCTCTCTCTCTCTCTCTCTCTCTCTCTCTCTCTCTCTCTCTCTCTCTCTCTCTCTCCCTCCCTCCCTCCTTCACCTAGATGAAACGCACAGTTCTTTTCAAATGCTCAGTAAGAAATAGAGCTAAGCATTATTTTTTATCCCCAACATCACGGTTTTATCTCGGTTAAGGAGGACACAAAACAGAACTATGCACTGTACTGTAAAGGAAAAGAATTTTCCTCTAAACGTTCTTTAAATTCTTTTGAATCTGAATGCACCAAAGACAAATTCCTTGTGTGCCCAATCGCACTTGGCCATTCCATTCCATTCCATTCCATTCCATTCCATTCCATTCTATTCTATTCTATTCTATTCTATTCTATTCTATTCTATTTTCAGGTCCCTACTTCTCCAGAGCTGTCTCTGTTGAACTACTTCCTCTTACAAAACCTCGCAGAAACCCAAAACCTCCCTCAATTTTTGAGATCCTCGTGGACTTGATTCTCATGCAACTTTTCTTAACTTACTATCTCTGCATAGGTGGAGCTATAGTTTCCATGGGGACAGTGAGAATTTTTGTCCAGAGCGCATCTGGATGTCTGCCAGTTGGGCAAAGCTATTTCCAAAATAGAATTTTAACTTAACCTTATGTTTTGGTTTTATGGAGTGAAGACCGCCTCCATAGGAATCTGTTCTGCTGTCAATCAAGTCACGAGGATCCTACCACCAGATCTCTTTTCACAGCCCTGTTAATAGGCGAGGTTGTTCCAGTTATATGTTGACTATTTCATTAGGATAACCTTCAGAACCTTCTCATTGTTCCTATCATTTATCTCCTCCCACTTATGACCGTATGACTGTAACCTTGTTGCTGTATCCTTAAGATTTATATTTACTGTTTCCCTATGTCTGTCATTAAGTGTTGTACCTTATGATTCTTGACGAATGTATCTTTTCTTTTATGTACTCCGAGAGTGTATGCACCAAGACAAATTCCTTGCGTGACCAATCACACTTGGCCAATAAAGAATTCTATTCTATTCTATTCTATTCTATTCTATTCTATTCTATTCTATTCTATTCTATTCTATTCTATTCTATTCCATTCCATTCCATTCTATTCAATACAATATGAATGCTTTATTTGGTTACACGGGAGACTAGTATTTAAAATACATCTCTTTCATGGAAAGCAGGGACCTGGAATAGATGTTAAAAAAACAATTATTAAAAAACGGGAGTACTCAAAATAAAAAATCCCTCCATGCCCACCCACCCCCACCCCCAATACTACAAAACTTTAATTTGGGATCCAATATTTGAAAGAGGAAGCCATGGAGGAGTATAGAATACAGAAGTGGGGGAAACCCACTGCCTATAATTCCTTCACTTATGAATCATTTGCCACAAGAGGCAGGATGGCTACGAGCATCATAACAAGAAGTCTTAGCTGCAGCCATGAAATGGGTGCTAATGCTTTAAGGAAGGTGAAGTGGTAGGATTTGGATACGGGAACTCGAAACGGTTATTCTTTTGAGTCCGTACTGAAAACTTTCAGAGCCATCCCGTTGATTTAATGGAAAAAGAAGGAAGGACTTGAAAACTGTTGAACTGATCCAAAAAGCTATTTGTCCCCTTCCTTCTCTCTCTCTCTCTCTCCCTCTCCCTCCCTCCCTCTCTCATCTCTCTCTCTCTCCCACTCTCCCTCCCTCCCTCCCTCCTTCCTTTCCTTTCCTTTCCTTTCCTTTCCTTTCCTTTCCTTTCCTTTCCTTTCCTTTCCTTTCCTTTCCTTTCCTTTCCTTTCCTTTCCTTTTCCTTTCCTTTCCTTTCCTTCCTTTCCTTTCCTTTCTTTCCTTTCCTTTCCTTTCCTTTCCTCCCCCATCACATCCCATCCTTGCTCTCTTGCTCTCTCCTTCCCTTCCGTTCCCTTTTTAATGTTCATTTCGTTGTTTAAAAAGGGGTCCCATTTAATTTTAGACTGCTTTTTGTATGTGCATACATACTGTCAAATAATTTACTAAGACTGTATTACTATTCTTCTTCTCTTCCTTACGAGTATCTATCTCTTCCCACTTATTACTATAACCATGTTGCTTGTATCTTTCAATTATATTGTTTTTTATTTGTTTCCTAGTACGATTAATAGCTTATTAGTAATCTTGACTATCACTAAGTGTTGTATCTTTTTATTCTTGATGAATGTATTTTATTCTCCTTATTTAGACTGAGAGCATATACACCTAAGACAAATTCCTTGTGTGTCCAATCCACACTTGGCCAATAAAGAACTCTCTTCTCTTCTATATTTTACAAAGTAAAAACACATAGGTAAGTAGATACTCCCATTTAGATGTTCATGTGCAGAAAATATTCAAGAAACAGGAGTTGGAATATTTCAAGGAATCCCTTTTATTCAAGGCCAGAAGACTGCCACTAATTATCGAACATTTGTAGGTTGAGGAGAGACTATTAAGTAGCACCCAACGTAGATGGGTTAAGAAGCGATTTGACAGATGCCTTCTTCTTCACTGCTCTTATCTCTTGTCAATTTCATCCGGATTTAGGAGTTTCAGAGGTGCAATATACTAGGAAAACTCACCTGCACATGTGAGATCCTTTTGGTTTGTGTGTTGGGGTTTATTATGAAAAGTCATAGAACAGAAAACAATCCACCAGCTCTGTCTAAAGAAATTGTGGGTGGAAGGAAGGAGGAGGAAGGAAGGGAAGGAAGGAAGGAAGGAAGGAGAGGAGGGAGGGAGGGAGGGAGGGGAGGGAAGGAAGGAAGGAAGGAAGGAAGGAAGGAAGGAAGGAAGGAAGGAAGGAAGGAAGGAGAAGGGAAGGGGAAGGAAGGAAAGGAAAGGAACCCGGGGTGCGTAAAGAGGAGATTGAGTGTATTGTGCGTGAGTGTGTGTGTGAAAATGTTTGCACCAGATTATATTTATTTGAATCTGCCAGAAGGGCCACGAGGAGAGGGGTAGAGTGAACTTCACTGAGGTAGGGACAGACCTTTTGCAACTAATATTATAACTCTTCATAACTGAAATCAAAATTTCTATCCTTCCTTCCTTCCTTCCTTCCTTCCTTCCTTCCTTCCTTCCTTCCTTCCTTCCTTCCTATCCCTCGCCTAGTTGTTTTTATTTAATTAAACTCAATGTCAGCTTTAATTTTCCGCCTGGGCGACTTGTTATGCCTTCATTGGAATTAACATTTTGTTTATAGATGTCACTGCGCGTTGGGAAGAGGGGCGTCTAGTCGTGGAGCCGAGAGGCGATCTGTTTCTCATTGGCGGCCGGCTTGGAGGGGGTGGGGGGCAACTGGCTTAGGTAGCTCAGGAATGGTCGGGGGTTTTGTGGAAACGGGAGTTATGAACGTAGGGAGGGGAAAAACCCCTCCTTTCAGGCTACGTTGGGCAGGAGGAGCCAAGCCCGAAGAGCTGGGGTGGGGTGGAGTGACACAATGAAACTGGTTGGAAGAGGAGACCCCCACCATTAAAAATATGCCTCTTGCCGTTTTCTAGTAACGGATCGAAAGATCCCATCGATGCAGAAAAGGGGAAGTGAAATATTTCAGTAGCTTGAGTTTTTCTGTTCCTAAGGTTATTAATTCCAATGAGGGAGGGAGGGAAGGAAGGAAGGAAGGAAGGAAGGAAGGAAGGAAGGAAGGAAGGAAGGAAGGAAGGAAGGAAGGAAGGAAGAAGAAGGAGGAGGAAAGGGAAGGAAGGAGGGAAGAGGGGGAGGGAAGGAGGGAGGGAGGGAGGAAGGAAGGAAGGAAGAGGGAGGGAGTGAAGGAGGGAAGGAAGGAAGGAAGGAAGGAAGAAGAAAGGAAGGGGAAGGAAGGAAAGGAAGGAAGATGATGGGAAGGAGGGAGGGAGGAAGGAAGAGGGAGGGAGGGAGGGAGGGAAGAAGGAGGAAGAAAGGAAGGGGAAGGAAGAGGGGAAGGAGGGAGGAAGGAAGAGGGAGGGAGGGAGGGAGGGAGGGAGGGAGGAAGGAAGGAAGGAAGGAAGGAAGGAAGGAAGGAAGGAAGGAAGGAAGGAAGGAAGCTAGCTCTCTGAGCTTGGTGGTTTTCTTGCAGAAGTTTCATTACCCAAACTAGGTAATACCATCAGCGCTGGTAAGGAGTGGGGTTTGCTCTCAGTTTAACCTGGTCCTGTTGTGGGTGGTTGGGAGGGATCTTTTGGGCCTCTGCACAACCCTCCCCAACCTGGATGCCTTTCACAGGCGTTGTTGTGCTCCCATTCTAATTTAAGTAATCGTGCACGATGGGATATGTAGTCCGGGGAAAGCCACCCTGGAAGAGCGGCGCTCGAATCTTTTAAGCCCTGGCGTGGCTTTCGCTTAATTCCCAGCCTTTTTTTTTTTTTTAAACGAAACGAGAGGGGCGTTAAATAAATGATAGTCTCAAGCCCCGCGCTCTCAAGATCGCCCACCTGACTTCTTCCATCAATCCGGTTTTCTGGATCCGCAGGAAAAAAAACCAGAAAAGCTTCGAGGAAGGTTGTTGTTGTTGTTTTTTAAAATAAAAATAAATAAACATCATCAAGTTGTGTTTTTAATTGTCTCTGGTTCGACGTGTGTGAACGCAGCCAATGAACGTTGGCAGCTACGCCTTCAAGATTCCTGAAAGTTAGATCCTGTGGATTTGTTACAGTCGGGACCCCCAGCGAAAGGGGGCTCAGAGGCGGAGATCTCTTCTCCCCCTCCCCCCGGTTAACTTTAATTTCACCCAGAAATTAATTAAATTATTAAGACCAGCTGCCTGCAATTACTGCAGGTTCGAATCTCGCCAAGGCTCAAGGTTGACTCAGCCTTCCATCCTTTCTAAGGTAGGTAAATTGAGGACCCAGATTGTGGGGGGCAATAAGCTGACTTTGTATAAATATACAAAAGGATGAAGGCTATTGCTGAGCACATTGTAAGCCGCCCTGTGTCTCCGGAGAAGGGCGGCATATAAATCAAATTAAAAAAAAAAATAAGGAGAAATTTCCTGACAGTGAGAACAATCAACCCATGGAAGAGAAGTTGCCTTCGGAAGTGGTGGCAGCTTTATCACTGGAGGCTTTCAAGAAGAGACTGGACTGCCATCTGTCAGAAACGGTCGGGGGTGGGGGGTCTCCTGCTTGGGCTTAGATGACCTCTAAACTCCCTTCCAACTCTGTTAATCTGTATCTAATACAAATGCGGACTTGGGGCGGAGACCGAGTCCTCCAGCACCAAGAAAGATACCGAAGGAATTCCCACCCACCCCCCCAACTTCCCACCAGTGGAGAAAAGAGAGTGGGGGGGAGAGGAGAAGTGAATGGACGCGTTCTGGATTGTACCACCTCAACCGGCGGAGGGTGAGGGGGCGACGCCTCAGCCTTATTTACAGTTCGTTCCCCGGGAACTCTGGGGCTTTAAAAGTTGGCTTTGGGTTAACCCACGGGGGATTGGGGGAGAAGAGAACGGTTCCCACGCGACCTATCTACGTGTTAGAAAAGGGGCTGCTGGCAGCAATGCTTCCTTCTTGGGTGGAGCTGAAGGATCGTTTATCTTGCTTTAAAGTCTGGAGGCTTGAGGGTGGGGACTCAGCGATTATTCCAGATCCCAGATTGACAGATTGTTTCCCAGATGAAGTAATATTGTGCAATTTCATTCCCATCAACTGGAAACAAGACGGGAAGCTGCTTCTATCAAGCTAGCTAGACTCTCCCTCGTTTAACTCAGTAGCCGCAAACGGGAAGGCGATCATTTGTCTGGGACTCTGCTGGGACCTCTTGCCACCCCCACCCCCCACTTGCCACCCCTCCTTCACAGCTGGGGTCCTCATAGTTTCGGACCCAATTCACACAACGGAGAATGCACCTGTTAAAATATGGTTCTGTGGCAGGGGTGAAATTCAGCAGGGCCTGACAGGTTCTGGAGAACCGGTAGTGGAAATTTTGAGTAGTTCAGAGAACCGGCAAATACCACCTCTGGCTGGCCCAAGAGTGGGGTAGGAATGGGGATTTTGCAGTATCCTTCCCCCCAGGAGTGGGGAGGGAATGGAGATTTTGCAGTATCCTTTCCCCAGGAGTGGGGAGGGAATGGAGATTTTGCAGGATCCTTCCCCTGGAGTGGGGTAAGAATGGAGATTTTGCAGTATCCTTTCCCCAGGAGTGGGGAGGGAATGGAGATTTTGCAGGATCCTTCCCCCAGGAGTGGGGAGGGAATGGGGATTTTGAAGCATCCTTCCCCTGGAGTGGGATGGGAATGGGGATTTTGCAGTATACTTCCCCCAGGAGTGGGGAGGGAATGGGGATTTTGCAGTATACTTCCCCTGCCATGCCATTATGTTTTGGAAGAGTTGCTAGTAAAAAGGAAATCAGGCCATCAAAGAAAACTATAGCTGGACACCATCAAAAATGACACCAGCCACAGCACAGGAAAAACTCAAAGAAGCAAAATCAAAAGATGTGGAGAGACCTGGCACACAGAATCGCCTAGAGCCAGACTCAATTCGATGGATAACGTCCTTCATCACCCTTCCTCCCAACATCCTCTATCCCATCTTAGCTGGTGGCAAGCATTTGACTGACCTCGTTGGGCATCTGGATCTCACTAAGCAAAGTCACATCTGCTTTGGAGACCAACTAGGAAACTTCAGGTCTGTATCCTAAATGGGGAAGCTGAGCCACATCCCAGAAGCAGGTCTCTCTCTCTCTCTCTTTTTTTTTTTTTGAAACCGTTCTTCAAGATTATGGCTGTGAAGTGACCAGAAGTTGGCTTGAAAGGGACTTCCCCCCCTTTTTTAATTTCTACTCCCCTTCCATCCCAAAAACCAGCTAATCATTCCAAACGGAAAGAAATCAAGACAGAATAGGAAGGAGGAGGTCAAATGTCCTGTTTTAGACTTTAAAAAAAAGCATCTTGCACAAACCTTTTTTCCCCCTTTTTTTTTGATAAAAGAGAAATCTACCAATTGCTCCCAAAAGCTGCTTGGCTTTCTTTGAGGGCAGCTGGACCAGTTTCAGATGGATTAGAAAGGCGAATCACAGAAAGTAGCTGGGTCTGCACAACATTTCATACCCCTTTCCAGCAAGAAAAAGACATTCAAGGCAGCTTCCTCTGGGAAAACTGTAAAAAAAGTTCTCACGGTTTGGAGAATAAGATAGGGGAGGAAAAAAAAAAACTAATACTCCTTTTAGAAATGGCAAGGCCAGATTTTAATACAGCATAATTGTGAGCGCTGCAATCTCCCAGACATAGGAAGTTGTTTACCAAGTAAGATCTGTGATCCACTGTCCGCTTCCCAAGGTCACAGTGTAAAGTCTTTCCCTGCTTTAGCAGAAAATACCATATATTAAACCTGATTGATTGCGCAATTCACAAAGTGAGTATGTACCATAGTTTGGCACTTTGCAACTGAACTACTGGATAGCTGCTCCATCCTGTTATATTTCCCTTGGCGCTTCTATCATTTCTCCTTAACACACTCCCCGTCTTCACCCCATCCCCCAACCAATTGGAGGAAAGAAAATTTTAAAAAACGTTCAGAAAAATGGCAGAAAAATATAGGGCTGCAAGTGAGGATTTTAATCTGGACTTCCATGGAATTCTGCATGTGCAGCAAGGCATTTTCGGTAAGCTCTGATCACATTTGGTTGGGCGATGTCATGATAGTCTTTTATAAATGGTGTGCTGTAGATGCCCCCAAAAAAGCCAACACAGTTCTGGGATGCATTAACAGAGGGATAGAATCAAGATCATATATAAAGTGTTAGGACCACTTTATAATGCCTTGATAAGGCCACACTTGGAATACTGCATCCAGTTTTGGTTGCCACGATGTAAAAACAATGTTGAGACTCTAGAAAGAGTGCAGAGAATAGAATAGAATAGAATAGAATAGAATAGAATAGAATAGAATAGAATAGAATAGAATAGAATAGAATAGAATAGAACAGAACAGAACAGAATAGAATAGAATAGAATTCTTTATTGGCCAAGTGTGATTGGACACACAAGGAATTTGTCTTTGGTGCATAGGCTCTCAGTGTACATAAAAGAAAAGATACGTTCATCAAGAATCATAAGGTACAACACTTAATGATAGTCATAGGGTACAAATAAGCAATCAGAAAACAAGCAACAGCAAAGATGATTAGGGGACTGGAGGCTAAAACTGTACCGTTACAGGAATTGGGTATGTCTGGTTTATTGAAAAGAAGGTCTTGGGGTGACATGATAGCAGTGTTCCGATATTTGAGGGGCTGCCAAAAAGAAGAGAGGGTCAACCTGTTCTCCAAAACACCCGAAGGCAGGACAAGAAGCAATGGATTGGAAACTAACCAAGGAGAGAGCCAGCCTAGAACTAAGGATACATTTCCTAACCGTGAGAGCAATTAACCAGTGAAACGACTGGCCTCCAGAAGTCGTGGATGCTCCATCCATCCCTGGAGGTTTTCAAGAAGAGATTGGACAACCGTTGGCCTGAGATAGAATAGGGTCTCCCGCTTCAGCAGAGGGCTGGACTAGAAGACCTTCCAACTAACTCTGTTATCCTGTTGTTCTGGATCAATGATTGCCACAAGAGCAAAGCTGGCAGGGTTTTTAATGGAACGTTGTCAGCATTGCTTTCCCAACTGCTCCTGCGCTCAGGGTTTCTTAAGGAAGAGCCAACAGACGGGATTCGAAGGGGGGATTTCTACCACCGCAGTGTAGGGATGAGTCTTTTCTCTTGAATTCTTGGCTTTGGAGATGGGGGTGGGTAGTTGGCTGAAAACTTTCCCTTTTTCTTTTTGTAGGAATCAAAGGTGATTTGTTTTGCCCTAATCCAACTGGGAGTCTAGGAAGCCAGACATGATGCTATTATGCCGGCTGGACCTCAGACTCTCCATGCCGGCCTGATTCAGCTTTATCTTCCTTAAAGGGCTGAGCAAACACACACCCTTGTGGGAAACCCCCACCACCACCTTTCCTGGCGTGTGGGGAGGGAGAGGGATCAAATGCAATCACGTTAGGAGGTGTTGGCTAAGGAAAGAGCCTTCTGAGTGGTGCAACATGCCAATCATTTGGCAGGGCAGAAAAGCCTGCTGGTTCTTCTCATTATCAACTCTAAACAGGTGGCTTCTGAACATCAGACTGGAGGGGCAGCTAACAAAGGAAGGCACTCAACAAATACAGGCATTCACACACTGCAAGGCTCCTTGCTCACACTCTGCACAGGGAATAATAAAGAAGAAAGCAGTGGTATTAAGGGCAACAAGCCAACATTCCTTCCTTCCTTCCTTCCTTCCTTCCTTCCTTCCTTCCTTCCTTCCTTCCTTCCTCCCTCCCTCCCTCCCTCCCTCCCTCCCTCCCTCTCTTTCCTCCGTCCTTCCCTCTACTTCCTTCCTTCCTTCCCTCCCTCCCTCCCTCCCTTCTCTTCACCATTTCTTCTTTTTGTCCCATTCTATCAACTTGAAATATATTGCTTGATAATATCACTCGTTAGGCAGTACCTTCCTTCCTCCCTCCCTCCGTCCTTCCTTCTCTTCCTTCCTTCCTTCCTTCCTTCCTTCCTTCCTTCCTTCCCTCCCTCCCTCCCTCCCTCCCTCCCTCTCCTTCATCCGTCCTTCCCTCTACTTCCTTCCTTCCTTCCTTCCCTCCCTCCCTTCCTTCCTTCTCTTCACCATTCCTTCTTTTTGTCCCATTCTATCAACTTGAAATATATTGCTTGATAATATCACTCATTAGGCAGTACCTTCCTTCCTTCCTCCATCCCTCCCTTTCTCCCTCCCTCCCTTCCCTCCTTCCCTCTCCTTCCTCTGTCCTTCCCTTTACTTCCTTCTTTCCCTCCCTCCCTCCCTTCTCTTCACCATTCCTTCTTTTTGTCCCATTCTATCAATTTGAAATATATTGCTTGATAATATAACTCGTTAGGCAGTACCGATTACTGGGCTTAGCCTAAAGTGAAAACCATTCATAAAAAGGACTTTAAAGATGGAAACTTGTGAATGGGAAGCCATTATCAATTAGTTCCGATCTTTTGATATGAGGGCAATGCCATTGCATCGCATAACAGTTCAAGCTTCTGTAGTTCACAGGAACAGTAGCGTGTAGATAGTCCTCCCCCCCAAAAAAAATGTCTCAAAGGAGAATGTTTCATGCATCCCATACTTCTTGTACCCCTAGCATTTATGTACAAAACAAATGAAAATGATAAAGGAATAAAGATCATTTAATGTTGCCATTAAAATATTAGCTGTGAAGCCCCAATTCAAATCTACCCTGGGCCACTTAATCAGTCTTTGAACTAGTCAGTACATCTGACACCAACCAATTTTTGGAGAGATGTTGGTGGGGGGAAATGCTGGAGGAAAAAGGAAAGAAAGAATACCATCTAACAAGTAGGAATCAACAGTGGGACGAGATGGGATGAAATATTTGAGGTCATTAGGCAAATCAAATACCTTGAATTATCTCAGCCGTTAGCTATGTGACAAGGTCAGTGCCATGATTTTTTTTTGTTTAAAATAATAATAGGCTAGAAGAGTAATGAGCATCCTAATATGTGGACTGTGGGAATAACATGAATTCCAAGATGCGTCTTTATAACAGTTTACAGACAGAGTGCTGTTGTTTGGGGGAAGAAGTGCTGTTTCCTTTTTTTTATAAAAAAAAAGGAGGGAAGAAGGAAGGCATTAAAAATAATGTATCAGTCACTTTTTATTTCTAGGGGGGTAAAGTAGTATTAATGGAGCTTTTTGTCATCAATATTCAAAAGGAAGTTTCTCTCTCTTCCCCCCTCCTTTTCTTTCTTTCTTTCTTTCTTTCTTTCTTTCTTTCTTTCTTTTTCTTTCTTTCTTTCTTTCTTTTTTCTTTCTCTTTCTTTCTCTCTCTCTCCTTCCCACCTCCTGTTGATAATGCTAGAATTTAATTGAGTCTATTCTCATAAATTTCCTTCAAAATTCTCCCCAGCAAATTGAAGGCCCCCCCTTTGCAATGTCTGAAAATGTTCATATTTCCCAAATACTCAAGTTTCAACTGCTATTCAATACTTCGCTTGGATCTTAGATGATAAGATCTGATGAAAGTCACAAACCTGGGGAGGGGATACAGTAAAACTCTGTATTGGAAGCGCCTAGGCCCTTGACTTCATCAAGTTTTTAAACATCCGTGATAGCCTAGGTACAGCAGGCAAACTGAAAAGTACTTGCCGAATATAAATACTGTGTTTTGCTTTGGAATCAAATCACAAATTTGTATAATGTCTTTTTTTTCCCCCTGATAGGATTAAAAGCATAATTATAGTCCTGCAGAGGGGAGGGGGAGGAATAAAAATTACTGATTTGAAATGAATATATTTCAAGATTTCATAATCCACTGGACTTTGACAGAGTAGCTCTCAATTAAATTCAGTGGAAATCTTAATATTGCCTTAACAAGTATAAATTATGTTCCATTTAAATCCTAACTTTCTCCAAGATTGGGACCCAACTTGATATGTTGATTTAATTATAGTTCCCCATTCACACCCTGACTGGACTAACTTCTGCTTAGGTTCAGCGATCCTTTCCTAAATGGGCACCTAAAACAGTCTAGGAAAGAGAAAAGATGCAATTTCCTCCCCTCTCGTTTTTTGCAAGTCATAAAGTCAAGGCTGAAAGCTCTGGCCTGCATGCAGTGAACTGTAGATTTAAGTAAATTTTAGTTTTTCATTGTCTGCACTGCATAATTTGCAGTGGGTAAAGGGGAGAGGGAAGGAATGCGTCTTTTTACTTTCACTTGAAGTCTATGATTCAGTGTGTTCCCTACAAGGGAATAGAATCTCCAAAAGTAACTCACCCTTTCTCCACCACCCATCCATATTCTCACCTCTTTTGTGCTTATTTTGGGATTCTGGGGTGGGTGCATTTCAGAAAATAAAAGAGCATTAGAAACACATTTAAGCTCACCCACCTCGCTGAAAGAACCTGCACAAAATAGTGAGTCAATAAGTTATTTAGGTAAGTTATAAGTTATTTTAGTAAGTTTTTTGGCCAATCTGATGAATGGATGCATATTAGCTTACAAAAAGCTGTTTCCGTTGCATTGTTTAGAAATCCATTGTCTGAAATTTTGGGAGATAGCATGGACAAAGGGTATTTTTTCCCCTTTAATTTTCCTTTTCAGATCCTGAATCAACATAAGAGGGAACAACAACAACAAACTTAACGCTGTGCCAAAACTTGGTTTTTAATTTTTCCTGATTTTTTTTTTCCTTGCAGAAGGGGTTTTCTTCTTCTTCTTTTTTTAAAAAAAATTATAGTGGGAGATTTTGACTATTATTTTTCCAACTACGCATATGAATAACAACCACCATAATAAAGAGTGCTGATATAAATTCCCCTTTCCACATTTTCCATCAAGCCGTCTCCCAGGTATTTCTCAAACATTTCTCAATTGGCATAAAGCTATATATATATATTTTACTCCCCTCCCTTGGGATTTAAGGAAAGCAGGAGGAATTGTCAGTTGCCAGAGAACTGCCAATTGCTACACAGGTGAAAAAGAAGGCATTGATACACGGCATTGCAGAAAGTGAATTTTGGAACCACCCCTTCTCTTCCCTCAAATGAAATGAAGACTACAAGAATAGAGCAAGAGAAGTTCGCCTATTACCTTTGAATGTCAGCAAGTGTATGTGGAACTATAGAGTAAGGGAGGTATAGGGAGCATTGCTCTGTCCCCATCCAGCTTTCTACGTTTACGTGTAGAAAAGCATTGAATGTTTCTGTTGTATGTGCTGCATGTAAAGAGCATTCTGGAGATCTCAAACATCCATGGGCAAACGGTGGGCACCTGTGTGCGTTCGTGGGTGTTTGGTCGCTATGCTAGCCCAAAAATATGGATGAATCCCATCCATCTAACTATCAGGATTAAAGCAAGCAAGCTATGTGGAAAATTGCAGGTTGACTTATGATATATAACCAGTGAATATATATTATTTATTCTGCTTCGCATGTAGTCATTTTGAAGCAGTTTATGAAACAAAATTAGAATGCAACCCTAAAATTACAATTTGTGTGAAAAAAGAATATAAATAATATCTCCGTTTGCAATGTAGGTGAGAGAAATAGAGTTACTGGAGAAGTCCAAATGATTCACACGTAGATAGGAATCTACACCTCTAGGAAATTTGTATTTGTCTAAAATATTTTTGGCACACAGGAATTTAATGTCAGCTTGTCACCTACTGAAAAAAAAACAATGTAATGCTCAATACATCCGAGGAGTCTCTTGAGGGCTTGGTCCAACAATTCACAAAGCAACCTTAACACATCGGAAAGGAGTTCCGTGAATTGAAAACCTTGCTGAACTTTCCAAGCATTTGATTAACCTCTGCATTAATTTGCATGTTAGGGTAAAAAAATATTTACTCCTCTCAATAAACAAACAAAAGTATGGTGCTTTGCATTTCAATGATATCTGCGCATGTCATAGCCTGATGTGCTCTAGTATTTATTTATTTATTTACTTATGAACAGCAACTGTTCATAAATCAGATGTGATAGATAAATAGGTAGATAGATAGATAGATAGATAGATAGATAAGAGATAGATAGATAGATAGATAGATAGATAGATAGATAGAAGAGAGAGAACAGAGAGAAGAGAGATAGATAGATAGAAGAGAGAGAACAGAGAGAAGAGAGATAGATAGATATAGATAGATAGATGAGAGAGAGAAGATAGATTAGATAGATAGATAGATAGATAGATAGATAGATAGATAGATAGATAGATGAGAGAGAGAAGCTAGATAAGAGATAGATAGATGATAGATAGATAGATAGATAGATAGATAGATAGATAGATAGATAGATAGAGAGAGAGAAGAGAGGAGAGGAGACAGAAGAGAGAGAAGATAGATAGATAGATGATATAGATAGATGGATAGATAGATGAGAGAGAAAAGAGAGATAGATATAAATAGATAGATGAGATAGATAGATAGATACGTAGATAGATAGATAGATGAGAGAAGATAGATAGATAGATAGATAGATAGATAGATAGATAGAAAGAAAATAGATAGATAGATAGATAGATAGATAGATAGATAGATAGATAGATAGAGATATATAGATATATAGATATATAGATAGAGATATTAGGTATATAATATAGCTATAGATGATATAGATATATAGATATATAGATATTTAGATATAGATATTGATATAGGGATATTAGATAGATGTAGATAGATATAGATTATAGATATAAAATTCTGAGTGCCTTTTCAAGCTGATATTTGCCCTGTATTTTATCTGTATTTTCATGGGCATCCATTTGCTGCCCTGCTAACTGAGACCATTGTTTTGAAAAGCAACACTATTTCAAATGGCAGATGGAAGGCAAATTAACGAACAGATAAATTTGCCCTCCCATCCCAGTTGAAAACCCCCAGCGTTGAGAAGACAATCGTGACAAGGATCCATTTTTTCCCCTCCCAAGGACAAGCTCAAGGACTATGGAAACCGACCTTGGACTCCTGATTGGGCCTGACTTGGGGAGGTGGGGGGGGGATTGTGTCCTTATCAAGGAATGAGAAAATGAAAAGAATGAGTGGTTGGACTCCGAACAAAAACCCAAAGGGAGGCCGAGAGGCCGAGGAGCTCAATTTAGGGCCCAGCAGCACGGCAGAACTTCTGTGTCACCTTGTTGTGCTAAGCCCAACTACAGTATCTCAGAAGGAGTCCTTTGCCTGGGCTGCGTTCTATAGAATAGAATAGAATAGAATAGAATAGAATAGAATAGAATAGAATAGAATAGAATAGAATAGAATAGAATAGAATAGAAATAGAAATATAGAAATAGAATAGAATAGAACAGAACAGAACAGAATAGAATAGAACAGAATAGAACAGAAGAGGAATAGAATAGAATAGAAATAGAAATAGAAATAGAATAGAACAGAAGAGGAATAGAATAGAATAGAATAGAAATAGAAATAGAAATAGAACAGAACAGAACAGAACAGAAAGAATAGAATAGAATAGAATAGAATAGAATAGAATAGAATAGAATAGAATAGAATAGAATAGAATAGAATAGAATAGAATTCTTTATTGGCCAAGTGTGACTGGACACACAAGGAATTTGCCTTTGGTGTATATGCTCTCAGTGCACATAAGGAGAATAAAATACATTCATCAAGAATAAAAAGATACAACACTTAGTGATAGTCAAGGTTACTAATAAGCTATCAAATCGTACTACGAAGCAAAAACAATATAATTGAAAGATACAAGCAACATGGATATAGTCTTAAGTGGGAAGAGAAAGGTACTAGTAAGGAAGAGAAGAATAATAGTAATACAGTCTTGGTAAATTATTTGACAGTGTTGTGGGAATTAGTTGTTAAGCAGAGTGATGGTGTTCAGGGAAAAAAACTGTCCAGTTAGATATTCCCCCCCACCTCTAAAGCAACCCCAATCCCTTTCCCCTTTTTCTCTGGAGGCGGGGCCTTGACCCGAAAAAGGCCTCAATAGCTGCCAAATACCTTTCTAAATGTCAGAGAAGTCCAATTTATTTAGAAGATGAAAAGCGACTTGCTTCCCAGAAGAGTGCTTTCGAGCTTGCAAAGAAGGCACCCTTATTGGGCTGGGCTGGGCGGAGTGGGGTCGGATGAGATGGGCAGTGTGAAAAGCAGGAGTAAAGCCTAAAACAAACTCCGAAAGGAGAGCAAATAAAGCCGCGCCTGGGGGAGTGGGGGACTTAAGATATATTAAATTACCCTGATTAGGAATTTAGGCAAGGCTGGAGGTGGCTGGAAAAGCAAAAGAGAGAGACGGGCATTAAGGGATGCTATTCAGTGCTAGGAATCAAGGTCAGGAGGTTATAGGAGTTCACAGGGGCTGCCTCTATTCTTATGTTAAGAGAGGGAATGGGAGAAGCATGGCCAGAGAGGTACTCCAGCTAATTGCCAAGTGGTTCCTTCCACTGGCTTAAAGAAGGCAGTTCTAACAAGGCTGGGAGATTCAAAGACTAGAGGCTGGGGGGAAGTGGCTGGCAGAGGTAATTTTTAGGGCAGCTCAGCATTTCCCAGGATTTGAAGAATTGAGCAGGATCTCCTGCCCAGGCAGTTAAAGAAAGGAAAGGGTTTTTTTTGTTTTTTTGTTTAGGGTAGAAAGCTTTTTTTTTTTTTAAAGGTTGTGAGCGATAACACTTTGCAGAGAAAAACACACACACGAGAACAACAACAAAGTTTTCTTTTAAAAAAGCCAAAGGCCAAACAAACAAAAAGAGAGAGAGAGAGAGAGAGAGAGAAAGAGAAAGAGAAAGAAAGAGAAAGAGAAAGAGAAAGAGAAAGAGAAAGAGAAAGAGAAAGAGAAAGAGAAAGAGAAAGAGGGGGTGGGGAGAAAAACGATTCTCAACTAATTTTGGAGAGTACATAAGCAGCAATTTTAGGCTTGTGCACCCCCTTTGAAACATCAAAAAGACATTTGTAGAGAGGAAATCCACTCGGAATGACTTCTTGGAATTGAAAAATAGAAATCAAAGAAGAATCCAACGTTTCTTCGTTTGAAACGGTTTTTTTTTCTTCTTCTTCCAGGTTTTTGCTGCTATTAATTTGGGAAGACTATGCTGTTTCCCATATTTTTCAGTATTTATGGCAAAACAGGAATGTAGGTTTCCAATATTTTGTGGGGGGTTTTTTGGTAAATCTTGCAACAAAGAATAAGAACTGGATGTCTTTCTTGTACTGCCCAAAGGTTTAATGTCCTGGGAAAAAATAGTTTACCAAAAAAACATAACAGCGTTACTTATTAAAGTAGGATTTTTCCCAGTTTATAAAAACCTTTCAGTTAAAATTAAAAGCAAAATGTTCATTGCCCTCAGAGATGGTGATATTTATCAATTAGATGACAACCTTTTCGACAAGATAGACTTTGATTAAGATGGTGCAGACGAAAGGGTGGGTAAAACTATAATGAATTATTTTTACAAAACAATTCATAGAAATGTATTGAAAAGCTAAGTCAAGCTGAGATCTCAAATTTTCTTCCCATTGAAAGACATTCGGTAGAGCCTGTTATATTGAAGAACTGTATATCATATTGAAGAGGCGCCTTTGATTTCAAATAGTGCAGATAGACCCTTCAGTTTGTTGTCAACATTCTTAATTGATAAGATTCTATGACATTAGGAAGAAATTATTGCTATCTATCTATCTATCTATCTATCTATCTATCTATCTATCTATCTATCTTTATCATCTATCTATCTATCGTCTTATCTATCTCTATCATCTATCTATCGTCTTATCTATGTATCTATCTCTGTCTGTCTGTCTATTTATCTATCTCTCTATCATCCATCATCTGTCTATCATCTACAGTATCTATCCATCTATCTATCATCTATCCATCTATCTATCATCTATCATCTATCTATCTATCTATCTATCTATCTATCTATCTATCGTCTTATCTATGTATCCATCTATCTATCATCTATCTATCTATCGTCTTATCTATGTATCTATCTCTGTCTGTCTGTCTGTCTGTCTGTCTGTCTGTCTATCTATCTATCTATCATCTATCCATCTATCCATCTATCCATCTATCTATCATCTATCTATCTATCTATCTATCTATCTATCTATCTATCTATCTGTCATCCATCATCTATCTGTCTGTCGGTCTATCATCTATCATCTATCATCTATCTCTATCCATCCATCCATCCATCCATCCATCCATCCATTCATCCATCCATCCAATTAGTTGGAAAAGAACGAGTTTCCATTCTGATCACCATAAGCCATCAGTTCAGTGTATTATATATTTGTTTCTTTAAAAGCGGTGTAAGTTACGGTATAAGCCTGAAAACAGTGTGTAAATCTATCAAGAACATTCTCCCCTTCCACCCACCTTTAGAGGATTTGTTAACCTTTAGACCAGCCCAAATCCCATCTTTTCTTCTTCCTCTTGAAAAATGCTATTTTTTTTTTGTCATCTCCCTCCCAAACAAATCAGTAGGTCTGTTTTAAGTATAACGAAATTGGGATCTGCCCCATTAATAACTCAGCACTTGGGTTGTTATTATAGCTGTTTTCATTGCTAAGGAGCTAAAAGCAGACTAGTCTGGAATCAAAAGGAAGATACCAATACAGTTGGTGCGGATCAGCCACGGATTTAAGGCTAGACCCCCCTCCCCTCCCCCAATGAAGAGGGACGCCTAATTTTAAAAATAACCCCAGAAGACGTGTGGCATCCTTCTTGCTCCCTTTGTAAAGGTGCCAAGTGCAATTACAGCTTTGCTCTGCCCTGGATCCAACCTCTTTTTAAAAAGGGAGGATGAAAAGGAGCAGCAAGATGTACAGGGAGAAAGGAACGGAGGGGTGGAACGCCAGGTGCACCCAACAGCCAAGAGTCCTGATAACAACGCTGTCACCACGCACTGACAGCCATGGTCACACTCTGAATCGTTGCAACCATCAATTTAACTTCCCATGAAGATGAGCTCCTCCCCAACCCTGAACTTTTCAGGGCTGTGAAAGGAAACCCGGCCATCAAAGAACATGGTGGTTAGAGACGCCATCAAAACATAGACACCAGCCACAGCACAGAAATACTCAAAAGAAGGAGTGCAACATTAAAAGACGTGGAGAGACCTGGCCCATAGGACACCTATATACCATTTGGGCAGGGGTGAAATGTAAAATGTGTTACTACGGTTCTGTGGGCGTGGCTTGGTGGTGGTGGGGTAATGTGACTGGGTGGGCATGGCCAACTTTTTTTTTTTAACTTTTCAAAGCATTTTTTCTAATGCTTTGAAAAGCCTCTCTGGCGATCAGGCAACTCAGCTGGGATCGTCAGAGAGGCTTTTTAAAAAATGCTTTGAAAAGCCTCTCTGGCGATCAGGCAACTCAGCTGGGATCATCAGAGACTTTTCAAAGCATTTTTTTTTTTACCACCTCTTTGGCCAAGAGGTTGCAGAAAAAAATGTTTTGAAAAGCCTCTGATGATCCCAGCTGAGCCGCGCGATCATCAGAGGCTTTTTTTTTTTACTTTTAAAGGCATTTTTTCGTCGGAAGAGGTTGTAGAAAAAATGCTTTTAAAAGTTTTTTAAAAAAGCCTCTGATGATCATGCAACTCAGCTGAGCATGGTGGGGGGGCACAGGGATTTTTGCTATCGGTTCTCCGAACCGCCTGCAGCCATCACTACTGGATCGGGGGATCCAGTCCGAACCAGGAGCACTTCACCCCTGCATTTGGGTGAAATAATAAATGGGGTCTCTTGCTCGAGCAGGGGGTTGGACTAGAAGACCTCCAAGGTTCTTTCCAACTCTATTATTCTATGTTCTATAGCTGTGATGGCGAACCTATGGCACACGGGGCAGAGGTGGCACGCAGGGCCCTCTCTGATGGCACCTGAGCCGTCGCCCCAGTTTAGCTCTGCTGCGCATGCGCGCACGCCTCCCACCAGCTAGCTGGTCTTTGGGTCTCGGAGTGCATGCACAGGGGGCGGGGCCACACATGCTTGCGCAGAGGGTGGGACACGTGCTCAGGGGTTGCACGCACATTTCATTTTGGGGGTTTGGGCACGCTTTGGGCACTCCGTCTGGAACAGGTTAGCCATCACTGTTCTATAGAGTTCTATAGAGACACAACCGAATAGATGTCATCATCACATCCTCCTCCTCCTTCCTGTGCATGCCTAAGTTGCTATTATTATCATTATTTGGATCTATATAAAGATACAGATCCTGTTACTTGTCCCAGCTTCTGCCAACCTAGCAGTTCAAAAGCACGTAAAAAATGCAAGTAGAAAAATAGGGACCACCTTTGATGGGAAGGTATCAGCGTTCCGTGCACCTTTGACATTGAGTCATGCCAGCCACATGACCACGGAGACGTCTTCGGACAGCACTGGCTCTTCAGCTTTGAAACGGAGATGAGCACCGCCCCCTAGAGTCAGGAACGACTAGCACATATGTGCGAGGGAACCTTTACTTTTATACAGATACAGATTAACAGAGTTGGAATGCACCTTGTAGTCATCCAGTCCAACCCCACATCCCATCCAAGCAGGAGACCCTACACCATTTCTGACAGATGGCAATCCAATCTCTTGAAAGCTTCCAGTGATGAAGCTCCCACAACTTCCGGAGGCAACTTCTGTTCCATGGGTTGTTTGTTCTCACTGTCAGAAAATTTCTCCTTGTTTCCAGGTTGAAACTCTCCTTGTTCGGTTTCCATCCATTAATCCTTGTCTGGCCTTCGGGTGCTTTGGAATATAGCTTGACCCCCTCCTCTCTGTGGCAGCCCCTCAAATATTGGAAGACTGCTCTCATGTCTCCCCTGGTCCTTCTCTTCACTAGACTAGCCGTGCCCAGTTCCTGCAACCATTCATCATATGTTTTAGCCTCCAGTCCCCTAATCATCTTGGTTGCTCTTCTCTGCACTCTTTCTAGAGTCTCAACATCTTTTTGATAGTGTGGTGACCAAAACTGGATGCAGTATTCTAAGTGTGGTCTTACTAAGGCTTTATAGAGTGGTATTAGTACCTCCCTTGATCTTGATTGAATCCCTCTGTTAATTCAACTAGTAGCATACTTAGTGATTCTCTCCTCCAATATGTTCTCACAACCCTGTGAGGTAGGCTGGAGAGAGAGAGAGAGAGAGAGAGAGAGAGGGAGGGAGGGAGGGAGAGAGAGAGAGAGAGAGAGAGAGAGAGACTGGCCCCAAAGTCACCCAGGAAGCTCCCGTGTCTGAGAATGGAGGATGGGACCAGAATGCTTCTGCCTCCAGTACAGCGTCTTAACTTTGACATCACACTGAGTCTTTTGGACCAGTTAAACCCCTGAATTCTAGCTAAGTAGGAACTGAAGAAGCTTCTTGGGATGAGAAGCAAAATATTTTCAAAGGGGGAAAAACAAACAAGGAAGTTCAGTTGCTTTTTGGAAAAAGAACCTTTGGGATAACAGTCATCTGCTTGATCGAGAGTCTCCATAGACAAAAGGTGTGATTTGTTTTTTACGCTGCTGCCCCGAGACAATCCTCTCCCTCGGCCACTGGTGGGCAGCTTCTCCTTCAAAAAGGCTCAGGGAAAATCACCGAACTACAAATGCGTATTTAAGCAGTGTTCTCCCACACCCCCTTTTATTTATTTATTTTATTTTATTTTATTTAAACCTTCTCTGGCAAGATTAGAAGCACGACATCGTCTGGCTTTTGGCAGACAAAAGGAGAGAACCTATTCATCCCTAGGAGACGAGCAGAAAATCAAGGAAGGAAAGCTAACTGGAAACAAGTCATCATCAGCCCGATCCAGGGGACAACCCCCCCACCTACAGGCATTCAGAACTTGGCTGCAGAAATGCCAGCCCTTCGAGGTAGGCCAGACTAGGAAGTCAATGCCATGTAGGTCCGTACTGCTTTTTATTGTAAAGCTATAGTAACAGAATCTTTGCAAGTCTGAATGCATTTCCCCCCCCCTCCTTCCCTTTGCTTTGTGAGGGCTTGTCCGAGACATTTACTCAAGCTCTGGTCCAGACTCAGATTTCTTTTATCTGATTCCTGTTTTGGTAGCAGCTTCTCTTCCTGTTCCACTCTTTTAAGGCAAAAAGCACCGTTTTCAGGTTTGGTTCGCTCCCAAATTGTAGGAAATTGTACCTTTGGCACAGGGGTGAAATCAAGCAGGTTCTGA
Organism: Pituophis catenifer annectens; assembly: GCF_029215685.1. NCBI lineage: Eukaryota > Metazoa > Chordata > Lepidosauria > Squamata > Colubridae > Pituophis > Pituophis catenifer. Next base: position 13,656,550 of record NW_027256894.1, on the reverse strand, counting down.
CAGGTTCTGGAGAACCCGTAGCGGAAATTTTGAGTAGTTCAGAGAACCAGCAAATGCCACCTCTGGCTGGCCCCAGAATGGGGTGGGAATGGGGATTTTGCAGTATCCTTCCCCTGGAGTGGGATGGGAATGGGGATTTTGCAGTATCCTTCCCCTGGAGTGGGGAGGGAATGGAGATTTTGCAGTATCCTTCCCCTGGAGTGGGATGGGAATGGGGATTTTGCAGTATCCTTCCCCTGGAGTGGGGTGGGAATGGAGATTTTGCAGTATCCTTCCCTTAGAGTGGGGTGGGAATGGAGATTTTGTAGTATCCTTCCCCTGCCACGCCCACCAAGCCACGCCCACAGAACCAGTAGTAGAAAAATTTGAATTTCACCACTGCTTTGGCAGTTTGGACCAGAAATGTTTCAGAGGCCACGTGAAAAAAGAATCTGTAGAGATCTAGAGCCCAATGGAGACATTTCCTCCAGTAATCTAGGCCTCAGTTCTGAAGGCAGTTCAAGTTGGCAGGATCAGCCTGCCCAGTTGGGCTCGAGGACTGCTTTATTGCTATACCAACCGCAGCAGCCATTTTGTGAATGCAAGAGGGCTTCCCATAGTGGTTCTTTCATGCAAGTGCCCACAAGAGATGCTCAATATTACAGAACCAGGATATTGTTCTGTGGGGAATCGCCTAGAGGCCTTGTTTTCTATCCCCGGTTATTAGCTCATTTGACTGAACTGCTGGCATTAAGGCCTGAAGTGGCAAAATCTGAGATGGTGCCTGGAAAAACCTGTCCTTATTCCACGAGGGTCAATTATATTTATTCATTCCATTTGTATCCACCTTTTCCTTATTGTGGCCTGCTGGTGGCCAGCAGAGCTGGCAGCAGAGTCGGACAGTGAGGAGGTTGGGGAGGAACATGGGCCAGTCCTGGAGGCTGGGGAAAGCTCGAATGAGGGCTCTGCATCGGAGGCAGAGAGGGAGCTAGACAGCAGCGAGGTAGAGGAACAGCTGGAGCCCGTTCCCAGTGTGCGCATGCGCAGAGCTCCCAGAAGAGAAGAACAACTCAGAAAGCAGGGTCAACTCAGGAGTAAAGCCACACCTTGGAGGTGATTGGCCCCTCCCATAGGAAATAAAAGAGGAGTGAACAGGGAGTGGGCTTTTACGGGAAACCATTCATTCCGTGACTCTGAGAGACTCTGTGCCAAGTTTTGCCTTGTACTGCGGTTGGAAACAAGTTACGCGGCAGCTTTCCAAGCAAGATAAGGTCTGTGTTAATAAATATTCCTTTGAAAAACTGTTTGGACAATCCTTGCTGACTGTGAATGAACGTAATTCACAGTCGTGTAAACAAAAGAGGTTTTGCCGGGACCAATTCCTGCCTCCTGCTTGTTAAGGGAGCCTAGGTCAAAACATTCCTCAAGCAATGGCTGTTGATCAAATATATTTATGAGCCGAGGTGGCGCAGTGGTTAGAGTGCAGTACTGCAGCTACTTCAGCTGACTGCTAGTTCAGCAGAATAGCAGGTCAAATCTCACCCGCTCAAGGTTGACTCAGCCTTCCATCCTTCCGAGGTGGGTAAAATGAGGACCCAGATTGTTGGGGACAATATGCTAATGCAATATGTTAATATGCAATATGCTATATGCTAACTTTGTAAACCGCTTAGAGAGGGCTGTAAAGCACTGTATAGAAGTCTAACTAACTAACTAACTAACTAACTAACTAACTAACTAACTAACTAACAAACAAACAAATAAATAAATAAATAAATAAATAAATAAATAAATAAATAAATAAATAAATATCTTAACCAGACATTCTTAAAACTAGTTATGTATGGTATAACTTTGCCTGCAAAGCAAGTTTTTAAAAGTATTGCAGAAATTTTGAGCCAAATCAAATGACATACTGGCCAAATTATATGCATTTCGTTTGCTTTTTGAATTGCCTTATTTTCTGGATTTGCAGAGCACATCATACCTTAAAACTCACCAAAGAGGCTGGACTCGCATGAAACCACACACATGCTCACAAAACACACACACACACACACACATACATATATACACAGACACAAAACTTAGAACTAATCAAGCTTTGATACGTTGTACAATTGCTATACTATACTAGTGAGCAAGGTTTTGTGAAAAATTGGCCACTAAAGCATCATCTTGTGCATATTTGCTCACATTAAAGTCACACTGAGTTCCATGAGGCTTGCTCCCAAGTACCTGTGTGCATACTTTTTCCACTGCTAATACACTCACAATGTCATTCTTGTTTAGTCTGTGCTGCAATAAAGTCTTAATTCCTTCCCTACTGGGCCTCCTCTGTGCTTTCAATAACTTATTTGGAATAGTGCTGTGCTGAATATTTTGTCTGTGTTTTTCCCCTGACCAATCCCCTTGAAAAATGATGAAAAAGGAGTTAATCTCAAAAGGTCTTTCCCTCCACAAAAAGGGGGGAGGGAACTGACAAAATGAGCATGGTGAGATGTGGAGGTCTGTGCAAATAATGTTACGGGAATTTTCTGAAGTTCTCTTGAAATGTCCAAAGCCATTTAATAAATCAATCAATTCTGTGAACAAGAAAAAAAAAAAAACCAGGAAAATACAATGTGCAATGTGCCAAAAGGAAATGGCTTAAATTTAGCAATTTAGCAGCAATTAGCAATCACAGCCATAGTCACCATTGCCCAATGAAAGCTTGGAGAGAAAGAAAAAAAAAATTCCTAATAAAAGCTGAGCCTCAATTTGCTTAAAGAAGAAACTCACAATGAGCTTCCATTATTATCCACTATCCCCAAACTCTCTCCTTAAAAAAAAATACAAAAGTTTAGATAGAGGTATGAGGATACTAGATCATATTTATTGGCCTGATGTCTCTAGAGAAGCACAATTCTGCCTATTAAAAACTAAATAATATTTAATTAATTGCCTGAATGGCATCATCCAGATGTGATGGACTACAATCTCACCATTCTCAGCAACACAGCAGTCCAGTTCATCATAGGTAGCTATGACTTGGTCTCTTTGACTAGCACTCACCTGGTAAGGAATGATGGAGCTGATTAAATCTGTGTGGAATGTTGTACATCACTAAGAATCTTCTCACCTGCCGAACGGAGTTCAGATTCAATACAACAGCTGTGCAGCTGGTTATGTGGTTACTTACTTAAAGTGCACAGAAATACCTATGAACAAGATGGTTAGGGAGCTCTCGTTTTTTTATTGAGGATATGTTTCAAAGTCTGTTGTGTATGAGCCTGTGATACCTTTAGCCATTGGTTCAACTTACACAGCTTTGTTATTTGAAACATATTAACAGGGTGAGTTCAATGGTGAAATGTAAAGTTTGTTACTACCGGTTCTGTGGGTGTGGCTTGGTGGGCGTGGCCAACTTTTTTTTTTTTTTTAACTTTTAAAAGTATTTTTTCTACAACCTTAAGAGGTTATTGCTTAACGCATTGTAAGCCGCCTTGAGTCTCCGGAGAAGGGCGGCATATAAATCAAATTAAAAAAAAAAAAAGAGGTTGCAGAAAATAATGCTTTGAAAAGCCTCTGACGATCCCAGCTGATCTGCGCAATCATCAGAGGCTTTTTTTTTTTTAACTTTTAAAAGCATTTTTTCGGCCGAAGAGGTTGTAGAAAAAATGCTTTTAAAAGTAAAAAAAAAAAAAAAAAGCCTCTGATGATCGTGTGACTCAGCTGGGCATGGAGGGGCGGCAGGGATTTTTGCTACCAGTTCTCGTAACCACCCGCCGCCATCGCTACCGGTTCGGGAGATCCGGTCTGAACCGGGAGCATTTCACTCCTGGGTGAGTTGTCTGTAGTTGTCTACTCAGAATCTCCAGGAAATTGTGTAGAGCAGGGATTGGCAACCTTAAACATTCAGAGAGCAATTTGGACTCATTTTCCACAGAAAAGAAAACACCGGGAGCCACAAAACTCTTCCCGTGCCTGACTATTTCCTGAGCAGCCACAAAACTAGCATATATAGTTGAATTAAAGATTCTGTTTTCTTCTGAAACTTTTCTTTTCCATGGTTGGCCTACCGGGGGTCGAAAAGCTCAACAAATTGCGTGCTGGCAGGTGTCACACACTGGCGGTTGTGACACATATTTTGAGCAACAAGGAGCCACAGCAAAGGGGTGAAAGAGCCACATGTAGCTCCAGAGCCACGGGTTGCTGACCCCTGGTGTAGAGGATGCAACAAGCCCCCCAAAAATGAAAATAAATCAAAAGGAAGAGATGGTTGGGTTTACATAATACGTAGAACTTTAAAAGTAAGCTTACAATACAGTTTCTGTGTTTTGAGAACATGTTATGCCCACCTTCTCAAATACACTCTTTGGTGGCTTGGTTGACATAATACATTAAGATAAGGGTTAGATTTTCTACAGGAAGATAAATGATCACAAATGAACATTACATTTTCATTTTAGTCTAGGTAGCAAGTTATAACAATCCTAAAGAATGCTGGATACAAATGTGTGGAGTGTTTAAGGTGCAGGCTAAGGGTCAAAGAATTGACCACAATGTGTTCCCTGAAATATTTGCTCTGTTTATTCTGACTTGGCTTAAAATTGTTCCTTGATGTTACTCATTGAAGGCAAGACACTCATCTCTTGGATTCTTATTTCAGCACCTTGGACAGGTAACCCACTCATTTCATTACTTCTCCAAGCCAGTCTCAAAACTTTCCCTCTCTTTACTTCGAGATTGGCCTTTGAGAGACAAAAGAACAAAAGAATATAAAGGACTGCCTATGTTTCCATGAGCTAGATATGACCTAATGTCAAACCACCTTTCTAAATCATAGTTTACGGGATGAAACACAACTTGCTGGTTTGGCACACAGCTAAGTGTAAATCAGTTTGCAACATGCTGTAGCAGAGGTAAGGCAAAACCACACACACACACACAAATCATCTTTTGCTTTAATCCAAAGTGTGAACAAAACTCATGGTTTTCTGCCAAAAAGAAGGCCCTTAATTCAATTTTGGCTATCTGCTCAGCTGACATAGCACACCTCTCAGCAAATTCTAATGCACACCATAGTTATCACAGAGACAGGGGTAAGCTGCTGGGAGTTCACAGGGGTTCGGGAAAACCTCTAGCTAAGATTCTGTGCAATTCGGAGAACCCCCAAATCCCACTCTGAAAAAATGGGCCTACCGGAAGTTCTGGAAGGCCGGAAATGGCCCGTTTCTGGCCTCCAGAGGGCCTCCAGAGCCTGGGGAGGGCATTTTGCCCTCCTGGAGGCTTGAGCAAAGCCTCTGGAGCCTGAGGAGGGGGAAAAGCCCCCCCTCCCTGCTGTGGGTGCAGAGGCCAACTAGGCCATGCCCACCATGGCCACACCCACCCAGCAACCAGACAGAGAACCCCTTGCTAAAATTTTTGAAGCCCACCCCTACACAGAGGTAGAGGTATTAAGCAAGAAGAGAAGGATGTTTGCCGAGTCACCATTGCAAAGAAAAAGGAAAGTTCAATTGCATTCCAGCTGTCCCATAGATGAAGAAAAGGAAGAGAGTAATGGATTCATTGCAGATGCTTCTCTTCAAGAAGCAGACCAAGATTTCTCACATCCTTTCCCCAGATTAGCTAATTGGAGAACCCAGTTTCCATACTTATCATTCTTTCTCAAAGTTTAAGTCTACTGATGAAAAATAGAATTTCCTAAGGACGGAGAGATGGGTGGGAAGAGAAATAATATGCACTGGGTAAACCACGAATTCTAGGATGTACACCACATGCACCACAGGGCTGTAGGAATCAGAAGGATACCCAGAATATTGGGTGGGAGAAGGGTGATAAATTCAACCCACTTTGGAGACCTCGGAGGACAGGAAGCTGCTGCTCTAAGCTTTGGTGGCCGGTGGTGGCCTTTGGTGGCCGGTGGTGGCCTTCCTCTAGACATGGAAGCGGGTAGCCTGCAATTCATTCCCTTCTAAAGAAGAAGCCGTTGCTTGAGTGTCCTCTAAGTGGATCCTGCTTGGAGAGGCACTGAAGAGGCGGCCAGATGCCCGCCTTTGCCCGGCACTGCTGTTCCAAGCTCTGGTTGCAGATCTGAACTGTGCCAGCCTGTTTGCCACCGTCCAAATTACCCCTCTGCATATCTCTTTGGCCCGCCGTGTCCCCCCCCCCACCCTCTCCCCTTCCCCTCCATAAACGGCCGGGCCACCTTATGGCGTGGCGGGGGATGCGGGGAGGGGTCGAAGGAGGGGAAGCGAAAGCAGGCAAAGCTTTCAGAGATGCCAGCCTAGCCCGGTGCCACAAAATGGCTGCCCGCGAAGGGGGCGGGATTCTGCTCTGACTCTCCCTCTCTCCCCCCCCCCAATTTGGCTGAAAGGCTGAAATTAGCAGGAAGAAGTAGTGGGGGAGCCGAGAGCCAGCGATCCCACGCTAAGAGAAAGCATGTTGTTCCCCACACGCGTGGGCGGAGGTTGGTTCCCCCCCCCTCCACGGAAAGGAGAAAAGAGAAAGCAACTCGGAAGCGCTGAGATTGTTTTATTTGGGGGGAGTGGGTGGGGATGAAGGAGCGGAAACATTGCACCCACGGACGCGCGTGATTGCTTTACCGCGGCCTTGCAGAAAAACGCTTTCCTCAATGGGGCTTTTTCAGGAGGCAACTGGACTTTTCTGTTTTTCCTTTGAAGACGTTTCGCTTCTCATATCCAAGGAGCTTCTTCGGCTCTGACTGGATGGTGGGGAATGGAAGGATTGATACTCCTTGAAGACAGCTGGTCATGCGCATCCTTTGGGACAACCATCATCTGGATGACTGAGAATCTCCATAGACTTTTAGCCACGCCCTTTTGGGAGATGGACCCCCTTCGAAGGGTGGGGGAGTATGAATGGATTTCCAGAAAGAAAAAAAAATTGAGGACCACAGGAACTATTTGCACTACTCAGGTGACCCTGAGGATGCAGTTAAACCTCCAAGTGGCCTCATCGACTCCCTAAAAGGATGCAAAGGACCAGCTGTCCACAAGGATAAGGATAAGGATAATTTTATTTCTATACCGCCCTTCTCCCGAAGGACTCGGGGCGGTGTACAGCCAGGTAAAAACACAATACAAATATCACAATTTAAATTTAAAAAATTATTAAAAGTATTACATTTAAGGCCAATTAACTTAAAAAACCCAAAAATTTAAGAATTCCAAATTTAAAACTCAATTTAGGCAGCTAGCCCTGCCTGTCGGAATAAGGAGTATAAATCCTTCCATTCCCCCACCATCCAGTTAGAACTGAAGAAGCTTCTTGGATGAGAAGCGAAACCTTTTCAAAAGAAAAAAACAAGAAAATCCAGTTGCCTCTTGGGAAAAAAATCACCTTGGGGACAACCATGAATACCTGGATGACTGAGACTCTCCATAGACATGCCTTCCTCACTCTCTTCACCTGGAGCCCGACCTGAATTGTAGCCTTCCAAGCCAGTATTAGAGTGAGACGTCTATCATTCGATTCGGGGAGTAAGCTGGCTCCGGTCCATTCACTTCGCTGCTATAGCGCGGCTCACTTAACGCTGCAGGAAAGGGGGTAGTTTCCTCTAGCTACCGGTATATTAATCGATGATCTATGCCCCATATAAATGCCCTCCACCCCCACCCCACATATTCGGCTGTGGAGAAGAGGCAGCAGCAGCACAAGGTTGACTCAACCTTCCATCCTTTCCTAGGTCTGTAAATCGAGGACCCAGATTGTTGGGGGCAAGAGGCTGACTCTGTAAACCGCTTAGAGAGGGCTGTAAAAGCACTGTGAAGCGGTATATAAGTCTAAGTGCTATTGCTATACACCCATTTTCCCCTAGACTTATATTGGTTGCCTAGGGGTGGACTCAACTGGTTCGTTTAAGGCAGTGGTGAAATCCAATTTTTTTTACTACCGGTTCTGTGGGCGTGGCTTGGTGGAGTGGCAGGAGAAGGATACTGCAAAATCTCCATTCTCACCCCACTCCAGGGGAAGGATACTGCAAAATCCCCATTCCCACCCCACTCCTGGGGGAAGGGTATTGCAAAATCCCCATTCCCACCCCATTCTGGGGCCAGCCAGAGGTGGTATTCGCTGGTTCTGCGAACTGCTCAAAATTTCCCACTACCGGTTCTCCAGAACCTGTCAGAACCTGCTGGATTTTATCCCTGGTTTAGGGGCCACCAATCCCGCCCCCAAAATTGGATTAAATTTGATAATTTCATGGCGCGTTGGGTGAAGGCAGTGGATCAGTTCCCCGTAGGCTTGATATGCCAACCTAGGTGTTGATGGTAAGTAGACATATTTCGACTTCGATCCCACCCCCATCCCCAGGGAGAAACCTAAATTTCCCCCTCATTTTAGCAATACCACAGCATCCAGATAATCACCGATTTCTTCCAATGGGGGGGGAGGGGAGAGAAAGATCCCCCACCTCTTACTCAGGGGGTAGGTTTGCGTACAGGAACTCGCGGCTCACTCGCCCACTTCAAAGAGTTCGTCGCTGAATGTTAGTTTTACTTCGCCCTATTCCTTTGGGGCTGTCACGAGCTGCGGTTCGGTCCCTGCGATCCAAAAAGGAACGCGCCCTGGATAACCCGAGCATCTTTTGGAGCGAAGGGTGGGAAACCCTGCTTGCCATGTCATTGCTTAAGGAAACGGAGGGTTGTTTGTTTTTTTAAAAAAGATGTTAACCTCCTTGCTTGATATGTAACTGGATTATTTGGCGTGCAACTTTTTTTTTAATGTTATTTGTGCAGAGGGGGAGGGAAAAGGGGAGGGGGCGGTAGAGCTGGTTTCCTTCTGCTAATCACTTTGAAAGTGGGCTAAAGAGGATTGCCTGCATTTTGCAAATAAGGGAAAGATCTGGCCAGAAAAATTCCTACTCTCTGTCTCTCTCTCTGTGTCTCTCTCTCTGTCTCTTTATGTGCACCCCTCTCTCTCTGTCTCTCTCTCTGTCTGTCTGTCTGTCTCTCTCTCTCTCTCTCTGTTTCTCTCTCTGTCTCTCCTCCCTCTGTGTGTCTCTGTCTCTCTCTCTCTGTCTCTTTATGTCCCGCTCTCTCTGTCTCTGTCTCTCTCCCTGTCTCTCCTCTCTCTGTGTGTCTGTCTCTCTCTGTGTGTGTCTCTCTCTGTGTCTCTTTATGTCCCCCCTCTCTCTGTCTCTGTCTCTGTCTCTCTGTCTGTCTGTCTGTCTCTTTCTGTCTCTCTGTCTGTCTCTCCTTTCTCTGTGTGTCTCTGTCTCTCTCTCTTTATGTCCCCCCTCTCTCTGTCTCTCTCTGTCTATCTCTCTCGCTGTCTCTCCTCTCTGTGTGTGTCTCTCTGTCACCCCCTCTCTGTCTCTGTCTATCTGTCTGTCTCTGCCCCCCCCCCTCTCTCTCTCTCACACACACACAGATAGCATTTGGGAATTTACGGTCATCTATCTCTCACATTACCACTCGGAAAGTACCATTTGCACTACTTTGCACACGCATGGAAGGGGAAAGGATTATTGTCAAGGATTTAAATGCGTCAGGGGGCGGGGTGGGTGTGGGAATAGGCCGTCTTATCGGTTTAGAGATCAAAAATCCATTAGCACCCAGCCTCTCCCCGAGCTTTTGCCGTAACTCTCACGTTAAACCTCCATTGTCATTTTCTGCATGGCATTTTAGCCGAGGGTCTTCGTTTTGAATTCGGCCTTCCGGAAATCTCCCCACGCTCCCCCCCTACTTTTTTTTTTTAAAAAAAAAACGAATCTAGTCTAACTATAGCGACCTCTTTTCTTCTCTACCGTCAGCAAAACGGTTTTGGACAGAGAGTTTGGCTCTCTATCCGCCGAAGAGTCTTAGCCACAAAAAGAAAATAGAGCTAAATCCGCCCGATTAGCACAGCATCGCCGGTTCCTTCCTTCTTTCCAGCTCCAACCGAAAAAGCACCGTCGCCTCCGGTTCACAAATGATTCTGGATTACGATTATCGAAACCGTCAGTGCAGTCCAACAGTGCAGTCCTCTTTAAAGGGCGATCAAACCACCTCTTCGCAGTGCAGGAAAGATTTCAGAATTGCTTTTCCAAAGAAGTGCCCGCCAGTGATTTGTGTGCCTATCGAATTTCGGGGGGAAAAGGAGAAATCTTCTATATTCGGTGCCCATAAGCAGGGCCGTCTTAACAGCATTATGGGCCCCCCGGGAAAAACAGTGTGCTGGGGCCCCTAAGACAACTACTCACAGGAATAAAAAAAATGTAAAGGGTCGATAAAATTAAACATATATTTATTTTATGGGCCCTTCCAACAAAACCGGTGTTGAAAACATTAAAAACATGGCTGTTTTTAGCAACAACTAATCGACAGGATAAACATTTGAACAATACACGAGGCTTGGAAAAAACACAATAATAGGCAGTAAGCCATACCGTTGCTGTATTTATATGATACAAGGTGCATTGAAGGGTTAACGTATGCACAGATTAGCAGGGGGCTCCTATGCTCGTCGGGCCCACGGGCCAGTGCCCATCAGGAGTTAAAACAGCCCTGCCCATAAGCTTAGCAGCCCCACCTTCCAAGTTGATGCCCTCCAGGCATTTTGGACTACTGTTCCCAGAATTCCAAAGTCAGCTCCCCCCCCCCTCCTCTTGATTTAAAGATCGTTCGCCCAAACCTAAAACTCCGGTTCCGCGCAATTGTTGGATTCAACATCAAAGCCAAAGCTCAAACAGTGAATTATATTCCATCTGAAGATGAAAAGGTGGCACGTGCAGCTGATAATTTTAGCCTTGTTTAGCCTGTTGCCAGAACTCAACCCTTCTGTCAAGTCTAGTATATCCTCTTGCAAACCAATAATTTACTATAATTCTTGATCCATAGGTTAAAGTCTCCCTCCCAACTCCTGGCGACTTGATGGATATATATATATATATCCATGCCAGTTGACTTGACAGTAATGTAGAAATTAGACAGTATTTCCATTGGTTTCTTTGGGGGTGCTCCCTGACTTCCAGCCTACCACCTTGAGATTTCCTTGTGGTCTCCCGTTCAACATCTAACCAAACCAGCATTGCTTAGCTTTTCTTTTCTTTTCTTTTTTAGATCTGCAGCGATCGTTCAGGAGTAGCCATCTGCTGCAATTAGTAACAGTGGCTGATCTCAATTATCCGCTCCCAATTGCATGCAAATGTATTAATCTAATTGATTAAATCCCTCTGCCTTATCATTTCGCTCCACCTCTGCAAATCCCTAAAACGGTGTCACGTTTTCTGATAACGCTCCCTTCCCACCTTTGCAGAGAATTCTTGGAGCTTTTGAGAATAATTTCCACAAAAATCAAGGGATCCAATTCTTTAGCTTCTCTCAACTGGGGTGCAAAAAAAAAAACAACCACCCCCCTCCAAAAAAAACCCCGACCCTTTATTTCTTAAATCCACAATCCAGGTAAGTGGAATTAATCGAGATTCAGAAGATCTCAGGACAAGTCAGGGAGGATTTTTTCCCCATCCTAAGGATTTCCCTTTAACTAAATTTCTTTGTTTTACTTTTATTTTATCCTCTCCCTTGGATGGCTTGTGTTCAAAAATGTGGAAGGAAGGAAGTTCAATTGGCAGGAAGTCAAGCAAACTGGGTGGGGGGGGGGGGGACCGGGACTCACATAAAGACTACAATTCCTAATCAGCATTCATACAGATGCTGTATTCTCAAAACATGCTAAACTCGGAGTTTTACTCTTCGTTAAGATTTGTTCTTGTTATTTTTGAGGGGGCCGTAGCCTGTTGCATGAGCCCCACCTGCTTGGTTACTGCCTGGTGCAAATGCAGAAAATGAGTTAGGTATCACAGATGTGGTCATTCATCAGGTTAAAGAGAATTCTATGAAAGTAGTCAGAAGAAGAGAATAATATTTGAATAATGGAAGAAAAGTACAAATAGAAACAGTGCCCCAAAATGGAGTTATCTTATGGTATTATAATAATATATATAACCACCTGCTTTTACTCATCTGTTACTATGACTATAATCCTGCCTGTATAATAATTCTATTATTATAATATTACTCTAAGCTAGAAGTTCCTTTAGAAAGCCCTAAATTCGCCCTCCAAAAAGAGGGGGATTAAATGGCTCTCTACTTTCTAGGAGTTTCCAATTTCCAGGCCCCGGCAGGCACATTTCAGTACGAGCTTACGCTGAAATATATTTCCTTGGGAGTGAAGCTAGTGGAACTCATTGAAACTGACTGCCAAAGAAGCCCACTTTCCAAAGGTTTGGTATTTCTGGACAGCTTAAAACCCACTTCATTTTCACATCCGAGATTTCCCCGAGGAGTTAGCTAGTCCAAGGCATATCTCAGAATTTGGTGGCAGAACTCAATTCAGCCAGAAAACTTGAGTTTTAACCCAGAGCTCAGATTTGAAAAAACAAACACGTATTCATGTTCCTCTGGCTCTGGAAAGCTTCAAACCCACTTCATTTTCAGATAGGAGTCTTCCCTGGGAAGTTAGCCCAAGGCATATGTCAGAATTGGTGGTAGAACTATTCTGGATCCTTGGATCTGGGATCAAAGGAGGAAAAGAACGACCAACTTTGCCTCTTTCAGAAGAGGCAAATACACACGGGATACTTCACCAGCTCCACTAGTCTGTCTATCTTATTTGCTTCCTTCTCAGCTCGTACACCAATGCTAAATAGATCAATCCACGGAGTATCTTACTGGAGGATCTGTCAAATATATGATTACTGTCTGCCGAAAGCCCACCCACCCATTCAAAAACGTGAAAACACTGTGCATCTGAATCTATAATCTTGCTCGCTCCTTCCATGTCAGTGTGCAAACATCCTTTCTCACATGTAAGGTAACAGAAGCGTGCATTTAACTTGTGCCTGCCACAGGGGTTCCCATCACCCATCTCCTCCCCCTTATGACTGTATGGGCTGTAACTTTGTTGCTTGTATCCTTACAATTTCTATTGATCGGATCCTAGTATGATTCGATTGCTTATTTGTACCCTATGACTATCATTAAGTGTTGTACTTTATGATTCTTGACAAATGTATCTTTTCTTTTTATGTACACTGAGAGCATAGGCACCAAAGACAAATTCCTTGTGTGTCCAATCACACTTGGCCAATAAAGAATTAAATTCTATTCTATCTAAAGCTAAAGACACATATAATTTCCAGGTGGTGCTGAAATCTTGGACACGTATGTGGGCCCATAGAAGTGTTGAGGGTTTTTTTTATTTTGCCTCCTTTATCCAATTGCGCCAGAAGGAAGACTAATTGTAGGCTTTTTCATATATACAGAGTGAACATATACAATGTTCACATATACAGAGTGAACATATACAATGTTCACATATACAGAGTGAACATATACAATGTTCACATATACAGAGTAAACACTTAACCTTTAATACTTAGCCTTTGGGGTTATTTTATTTTAGAGAAAAGAAGTATAAGAATCGCATTATCTGAACGGAAGCAGAGTTGACCATAAAATCCAGTCCCAACTGTGAACAGTATTGCAATCACTCAGTGTGTCAATGGTTTGTAAATCAGTTTCCAGAGAATGCAAGAACAAATTTGCCTATTTTTTTTTTAAAAAGATGCAAGATAAACTTTTGGGGCCCCCTGCCACTTCAGATTAGGGAGGGTAAAAAAAAAATACTATATTTTTAACGCCTATTCTTCCCAGTAATGAGAACATCCCTTGCATTTAGTAAAAGAGCATATCAAAGGGAGGATTGCACACCCAAGTTTATTTTCCCGATGTGCAAGTTTTTGACACACAACAACAACAAAGGAGGAGGATGTATTCTATTCTATTCTATTCTGTTCTGTTCTGTTCTGTTCTGTTCTGTTCTGTTCTGTTCTGTTCTATTCTATTCTATTCTATTCTATTCTATTCTATTCTATTCTATTCTATTCTATTCTATTCTATTCTACTCTATTCTATTCTGTCCTCCCCATCGTGAACAAGAATCTTAACACATCCCAAAGGTGCTTCCCGCCCTCTTTTTCAAAAGGCAACTGAATTTTCTTGTTTGTTTTTTTCTCTTGAAAATGTTTCGCTTCTCATCCAAGAAACTTCTTCACTCAAGAAAGGAAAAAGCTTCTTGAATGAGAAGCGAAACGTCTTTAAGGGGAAAAAAATGAGAAAGTCCAGTTGGCTTTTTTTTTGGGGGGGGGGGGAAGCATCTTTGGGACAAGGGACATCCGTGACCTGGGTGACTGAGTATCTCCACAGACATCAAGAATCTTAACATTTGGAGTGCTTTTTTTCAAAACTGATGAACTTCCCACTGATTCTAGATCAATCCTTTCTTTCTTTTTCTTTCTTTCTCTTTCTCTCTCCATCCTCCCTCCCTTGCAAGAAAATGAATCGGAAGTAACATGTTCAAAAGGTGGTTGAGTTTTAATTCGGAGCCAGAAAGTACTTGGACTGCCTTTCTCCCTCCCCGCTTTGCATTTCACTTCTTATGGACTAGAAACATAGAGAAAGTGACCAAAGGAATTGGTGACTTAATAGTCAGCAGGTTCCCACCCCCTCCCGCCTTCCTTGTTGCATCCCGGTTTTGCAATCCAATAGATGCTTCAAAAAGCTTGGCTCAACAGATTGGGGCAAGCAGATGGATATTGGACCGTGGTATAATATCTGGTTGATAAATCTGATCAGTTGAAATCACAAGACAAGAAGAAGGCAAAGAATCACCCTAAACAAAGGATCCTGCAGGACAAGAATGGACCTAGGCAATGTTAGAACCCGCCCGGTAAGACGGTCATAGAAAATCAGTTTTATCAGGCAAAAAGGAAAAGGAATGAGATTCAACTGGCACTCCAGAGTAGAAGCAAGAGAGTTTTCCCAGATATTTAATTCAGTCCCTTTTTTTTAAAAAAAAAGTCAAATGCAATTAATTACGATCATGCGTGGCCCCCTTTCAGTGCATTCCTGCATCCTAACCTGCTTGGCCAACATTGACAGAAAGCTTTGTGCAAAGCAATGGGATACAAACAGAAAAGGAAGCGGAAGACGTTGTTTTGAAGTTGCCTTCGAATAAAATGAATCTGGAGAGATGTCACAGAAAAACTATAATCCATTGCCTTGCTTAAACGTTGACTTTATTGAATAAAGCACCTTATAAATTTGTTATATTGCATGAATCCAGCCAGTAAGTGAGGGCAAATTTATATTAGGGCAATACCTTTATTTTGGTCAACAGAAAAATCAACCCTAATCTGATGAGGAGCTTTGCGGAACTCAGAAGCCTCTGGGTCAAGATTTTGAGTTGCCTCCTTTAAGTCTGGTAGGGCAGGTCAAAGAGAAGGTGTGGTAGCAAGGGAACAAACGGATCTTGCTCCAAACAGAATTTAAAATCTGCCAGCAAGGAGTCCTCTGCCCCCTTGCCCAGTTATAAGAAGCTGCCATAAACTGAGGACATATTTTAATCCCTTGGACAGACTTCCAGTTTGCTTTGCAAATTTTAATCCATCAGTTGAGCAGTGTCTTCAAGTCAGCCTTGACTCCCAAAGACTGCCTTGGACAAGCTCCTGCAGCTTTCTTGGCTAGATTTTGGAAGAGATTTGCCCTTGCCTTTCTTTTCCCTTAGGGCTAAGAGAAAGTGGCTGGCAGAGAGTCATCCACCTGGCAGGACAAGAACTCATTGCCTCCTAGTTTCTAGTCTGATGCCTTAACCATGAAACCAGACTGACTTTCCTGGCTAATCATTGGTGCATTTGGATAAAAAAATGCTCGTTTTTAATGGTTGTGCCCTCCTTCCTCTGTTTTGGAGAGTGCATTAATTCATTTCAGCATCTGGGTTTGTGAGCGCCCTTTCTTGCTTTGACGGAGAGCTAGATTTTTGCAATAATATCCTGACCTCAGGCACCACTGATTTTGTCAAGTGCTGAGGTTATGCAGGAATATTATATACAGCGTCTACACTTAGAATGAAATGGCTATGTTCATATAAATAAAGCCATCATATCAGGGGTGAAATCCAGCAGGTTCTGACAGGTTCTGGAGAACCGGTAGTGGAAATTTTGAGCAGTCAGAGAACTGGCAAATACCACCTCTGGCTGGCCCCAGAGTCGGGTGGGAATGGAGATTTTGCAATATCCTTCCCTCAGGAGTGGGGAGGGAATAGGGATTTTGCAGTATCCTTCCCCTGGAGTGGGGTGGGAATGAAGATTTTGCAGTATCCTTCCCCTGCCACGCCCATCAAGTCACACCCACCAAGCCACACCACGTCCACCAAGCCACGCCCACAGAACCAGTAGTAAAAAAATTGGATTTCACCACTGCATCATATGATTTATTTACTACACATGGAATTTGAACAATATAGTAAATAATCATCTGTATAGCTACGGTTTGTTGACTGATTGTATAACTGAATTTATAGAATGTGCAAAGACATAAAAAAAAACATGGTTTGAAAACTGTACAGGTTGTATTATTCAATACGTCAAACCAAAACCTAATAAATGACAGCCGGATTCACTGTGATGTGTGAATGCTGGCACACTCTACTGAATCTATTAACCAGAATTCCAGGAATCACTGGAAGAAGATTCCAGCAAGAATAGACCAACATGGCTTTGAGTTCTCTGGAGACAGCACCCTTGGCTTGTAAGTAAGTGATGGGAACACATATTTAGATTATGAATCTTGGGTTTATCATGCTGTATGAAGTCAGACAATGCTTCTGGAGGCTAACCAGATCTTTGTTTCCCTTCTCCGCGTTGCTGTTATTGCTTTTAATGGTGTCATATTCCTATTGCGGAAGAATTTTAGGGACGTGTGAATTTCTCCAGTCCTATTAATTCATATGCATTGATTCGGATCATAACAAATCCTTGTTACATTGAACCTTTGTGTAAACCATGCCTGATTTGGTCCCGATAAAATTAGAAAGTCAATTTAATTCAGAGATTTCGCGAAACCCTTGAATCCATCAAATATTCACCACCTCCAAATAACGGGGTGACTTTTCTTCTTAAACAACGGAGACACAGGAGGGGCCTTGCATATCAATTAGAAATCTTCCCAGGGCCTAATAGAAAACTGGAGATGCCCAAACTGAGCCTTCGTTATTTCCACCCCACCCCCCACATCCCTAAGCGCAGCCCTCTGTAACTGCAAACCCAAGTTACCGAAGAGTAAAATGCATGTGAGAGAAGTGAAAATGCATCGTATCTATCGCTGGAGAGTAATTAAGCTGTTTTTAATTTGTATTTCCAACTAATGAAAATGAGGTCAAATGTAGTTTTTGATTTGGCCAGTTTTGACCCTCTTCAGTGTCCCACTTCTTGGACTTCACTCAGTATCCTAGGAAAAGTTGTGCCTTCTGGAATAGGTCCTGATGTATAATGTAATGGTCATGACTAGATGTTCTCCAGCCATTTTGAGCTCCAACTCCACCAGCCTCCACCCACATTGATTGATGCTAAGGATTGTGAGAGCTATGGCCCACCGCTTTTTGCAGGCACCATCAGGTTGCCCAAACATTGGACCTAAGCTAGCATCTTTGGGATCCAGAATCATCCTCATGAAAAGAAGAACAGAAGAAGAGAGTTGGAAGGGACCTTGAAGGTCTTCTAGTCCCACCCCCTGCTTAGGCAGGAAACTCTACACCACTTCAGACAAATGGTTATCCAACATCTTCTTCAAAACCTCCAGTGTTGGAGCATTCTGGGGACAAGTTGTTCCACTGATTAATTGTTCTAACTGTCAGGAAATTTCTCCTTAGTTCTAGCTTGCTTCTCTCCTTGATTAGTTTCCACCCATTGCTTTTTGTCCTGCCCTCAGGTGCTTTGGAGAATAGCTTGACTCCCTCTTCTTTGTGGCAGCCCCTCAGATATTGGAACACTGCTGTCATGTCTCCCCTAGTCCTTCTTTTCATCAAACGAGACATACCCAGTTCCTGCAACAGTTCTTTGTATATTTTAGTGATTAGAAGATGTTCTAATCACCTTTCTCACCACCCTTACACTTTTATCTCATTATTTTATATTGATCCCCTTCCCTCCAGTTTGTGAAGAAAACTGACTTTACTTCGAACTGTATCCCCAAAAAAAATAAATGCTTTTGAGTAACGGCATTGGTTACTATGCAAGGTCCCAACCTTCTTCTTAGAAAGAGACCTCTTCCTAAATGTTCACACAGCTTAAAGCATCACTAATGTCCCTTTGGCCACCTAATGAGAAGGAAGGACTCACTGGAGAAGAGCCTAATGCTGGGAACGATTGAGGGCAAAAGAAGAAGGGGACGACAGAGAACGAGGTGGCTGGATGACAGAGAACGAGGTGGCTGGATGGAGTCACTGAAGCAGTCGGCATGAGCTTAAATGGACTCCAGAGGATAGTAGAGGACAGGAAGGCCTGGAGGAATGTTGTCCATGCGGTCGCAATCTGATCGGACACAACTTTGCAACTAACAACAAAATGTCCCTTTTCTTACTCTTGATTGCTTCCCCTTGGTAGAGATCATTTTCTCTTTGTCCCTTTTCACTGCTGGAATTTGGGGTGAATTTATCTTCAAAGTGCCTTTCATAGACATGTTAGTTTTCTAGGCTTTATTTCGCTTGTAAGGCAGGGAGAAAGATTTGAAATTTAATTTGCAAGATTGTGCTGACCAGTGATTCGATTGTGGGGTTCTTACACCATAAAAGCCAACTACCAGGTAAGGGGACAGTGAGTTGTGGGGTTTAGTTGGGACCCCCATTGCCGGAGGCAGCCTGTTTTCATTACAGATGCTGGGAAAATCAAGCCTTGGTTATAATCCTTCACGACACCCTCATTTTAAATATATATATTTAAATATATATATTGCGAAAGGCTACAAGTATGTACGCGCCTTACCACATTCTGTTGGCTATTTAATTTGAAGTTAAATTCAATCCTCCTCTAATTTTAAGCAATTGTCTATACATGTTACAAAATGTATATTAAGGCTGGAGGAAAGGGAGATTAACAGGAAGATGTTCCCTGTTGCTTTTCATTGCTTTTTCCCCCTCTGCATCTTAGAAGCTGGCTGGAGCTACCTTCTCGTGTGCAGAACCATGGCTTGCTAACAAGTTACCACTGGCTGGTTTGGCCTGTAACCACCAGCTCATAAACCATGATTTGACAAGCTGCAACATCTGGTTCAACCAGCACACCACTTCCTAATGAAATGGGATGATGCATAAGTGCAAAGCATGAATCCAACAGAGGTTTTCTCTCTCCCTCTCTCTCTCTCTCTCTCTCTCTCTCCTCTCTCTCTCCCTCCCTCCCTCCCTCCCTCCCTCCCTCCCGTCCTTTCTCTTTTCTTTCTGACTAATCTCTGTGTCTCCAGATCCTAAGGGTTCAAGATAAGAAGATGCTTGGCCTTCTGCTTTCAGATACGAATTAGGAAGCGGAGAAAGAGAGACAGAAAACCAGTGCAAAAGAAAAGGAAGAGAGGGATATGATCACTGTGTCCCAACATCGTGGAAGAATTGAATTAAAAGGAACAAAACCCAGAGAAAGATGACAATGTGCACACATGCGCACACACGAACACATATGCCCATACACATACACACACACAATGTGTTAAGTGTGTAGAGATTCATTTTCCCCACCTCTCCTGTCCTACTTCCATAATACACTACCACTTCATTTATTTACCTGCAGTTCTCTTAATTAATTCAGTTCCCTACATTTAGACAATAGACTAAAACACAACACAACCCCAGGAGCTGAGCTTTTATAAGCTAAAATGTGGTTGACAAGTTGCCACAGGACCTTTCCTTGATCTTTCACCCCGGGGACACAATAAGAAGTCCTCCCTCTTTCCTAACCCCCCCTCCCCATAGAAACATTGTTAACACAACAATGAGGTTGTAATACCAGTTGTAGAAAAGGCCGTACCTCAATCAAGGAGGAGGTAAACCTGACCACCTCTGGTTTTTTCTTTTTAATGTTTTGTTTCATGGTACCAGCATACTAAAAAGCAGAGAACATCACCCTGCCAACAAGAGTGCGTATAGTCAAGGCTATTGTTTTCCCAGTTGCAATGGATGGTTGTGAAAGTTGGACCTTAAGGAAGGCTGAGCGCCAAAGAATTGAGGCCTTTGAATTATGGTGCTGGAGAAGACTCCTGTGAGTCCGTTGAACTGCAAGGCCATCCAACCGGTCAGTCCTAGAGGAGATCGACCCTGACCGCTCTTTAGAAGGCCAGATCCTGAAGAGGAAACTCAAATACTTTGGCCACCTAATGAGAAGGAAGAAGAACCTAATGCTGGGAGAGATTGGGGGCAAAAGAAGAAGGGGATGCAGAGAAAGAGGTGGCTGGATGGAGTCACTGAAGCAGTGAGCTTAAATGGTTTCCTGGAGGACAGGAAGGCCTGGAGGAATGTTGTCTGATGGGTTGGACACAACTTCACAACTAACAACAACAACAACAACCAGTCCAAAGAGACTCTCGAATTTCCAAAGTCTCAGCTCACAAGCCCACCTCCAGGGTATTTTTATCCAAGGTCAAAGCATTGACCCTCTTTAAGCTCAGACCGCAATTCGCCAGTCCCAAGGATTCAGTTTATGCCCTGAGCTGCATATATAGGAGGGGACAGAGATAAAGAAGAGGGGCGCTCCTTCCACAAGCTGGAAACCTGGTGGGGCAAAAAACGAACAACATCCAACCAATCAAGAATTAAGTATATATATACATATGTATATATTTTTTCCTTCTTACCTGGGTGCAGTCCTCTTAGGGAGCCCCCAACCTGGTGTTTCTCTTTCTTTAAATTTTCTGGGCCTGTTTCAAAAGTTTGAGAGTTACCTTTTGTGGTTTGGAAATCTCTCTCTCTCTCTCTCTCTCTCTCTCTCTCTCTCTCTCTCTTTCTCACTCACTCTCTCTCTCTTTCTCACTCACTCTCTTTCTCTCTTTCTCTCTCCTCTCTCTCTCCTCTCTTTCTGTCTGTCTTTCTCACTCTCTTTCTCTCCCAGGGTCTCCTGTGAGAGAAAGAGAGAGAAAGGGAATCCCAAATATGGCTTTCTCTCTCTCTCTCTCTCTCTCTCTCTCTCTCTCTCTCTCGCTCTCTCGCTCTCTCGCTCTCTCGCTCTTTCTCACTCACTCTCTTTCTCTCTGTTTCTCTCTCTCTCCTCTTTCTCTCTCTCCTCTTTCTCTCTCTTTCTGTCTTCTTTCTCTCTCTCTCTTTCTCTCTCTCGCTCTTTCTCATTCTCTTTCTGTTTCTCTCTCTCTCTCCTCTCTTTCTCTCTCTCTCTTTCTGTCTTTTCTCACTCTCTCTTTCTCTCTCTCTTTCTCTCTCTCTCTCTCACTCTTTCTCAGTCTCTCTCTTTCTCTCTCTCTCTTTCTCTCTCTCTCCTCTCTTTCTCTCTCTTTCTGTCTTCTTTCTCACTCACTCTCTCTCTGTTTCTCTCTCTCTTTCTCTCACAGGGTCTCCTGTGAGAGAAAGAGAGAGCAGGGGAATCCCAAATATGGCTTTCTCTCTCTCTCTCTCTCGCTCTCTCTCTCTTTTTTTTTAAGCGGAAGAGGAGAGAGCCCCTCTCTATGTGCCAAGCCCTCCCCGACACCGACACCGAAGCTGGAGAACGGGATGCTGCTACCCCTCCATTCGTCGCCCTGAGTGAAGAGAACCAGATTTCCCCGGGGCCCCCCTCCCCACGGAGCTCGAAGAGAATATTTGGGAGATATACGGAATATGTGTAAGAAAGAGAGAGGAGAAGAAGTAGAAGGGGGGAAAAAAGGGGGGGAGGTTTAGATAATTGGAGTGCTTAGAGAACCAGCAAACCGGAGCTGCGAAGTTTTTGCAGCCCTCCAGCATCTGAACGGTGCCAAGGAAAGAAAAGAGGAGCCGGGAAGGGGGGCGTGGGGGGGGCGGTGGATAACTAGGAAGCTGGGAAGTAAGGGATGAGATGGGATGGGGTGGGGGAGATGGCGGAGCGCTGGTGCTTCGGGGCTGGATAAAGAGCGATTGTCCAGGGTGGAACAAAAGGCCTCACCGGCAGGGAAGAGCGAACGGGCCCGTCCGTCTGTCCGTTAACTGAACTTGAACTTGGGGGAAAAACTTTTCGGTGCTGAGAAATCTTTAAGGGGCACCTCGGGGCGGCCTGTCTGAGGCTGGGAAGGAAAGACGGAGTGGGGGGGGGGGGTGTTTCCCTGTTTTTTCTCAGGACCTCCGTCCCTGCACGGAATACCAAATGAGGCTAACCCCTCTGTTTCCTTTCCCCCCACCCCACCCCCCCCAAAAAAGCAGAGCTGGTGGGGAAAGGGGGAGCCGCGCGCACCCAAACACTGGTGCGATTCAGCCTCTTCCAGGTTGGGAAGGCAGCGTCTCTCTCTCTCTCTCTCTCTCTCTCTCTCCCTTAAAGTACAGTTAATTGAGTCGGGGGCACAACCTCCGACGCCCCTCCCTCCAACGGCATTGCAATTAAACCTGGGATTTATTCAAAACCCCCCACCCCACCACCCTTTCTTCCTGGGTACAATGCCAGCTCACTTTTCTCATGCACGGCTCTAATTATTGATTCCCGCAGAAGACGCCCCCCTCCCCCCTTGCTTAAAAAAAAAAAGAGGGGGGGGAAAGAGGGAGAATTTTTTTTTATTTTATTAAAGGGAAATAAAGGCTGAATGCCCAGCCAAAGAAATGAAAAGGGGCCTTAGAGAGAAATGGCTCAGGCCGCTTTCTCTCTCTCTCTCTGTCCCCTTCCCCACCCCCAACCGGGACGAGGGAGGGAGGCATTTTTTTTAGAAGCACGTGCAGAGAGCCTGGATTGGCGCCCCTCCGGCTCCCACCCCCGCCCGGTTCGAGTTTAATTTCCCACTGCAAAAGCGAACGGGCGTTGCCACTGACTTCAAACCGCCACTATCGTCCCCAAATCGCCATCATATACACCCCCTCTTCAAGGAAAGGGAAATTAATTGATAATAGAATAAGGTTGGGGATGGCCTTGCTCCAGGGTTGTTGTTTTTTTTTTTTTTTTTTACAGCTTTAGGGAACGATCCAGATTCCATCCCCGAGAGAAGGTGGGGAACCCCTGAATTGAGCCTGGGTACAGAGCTCCTAGACCTTAGTGGGAACCGTCTGGTTTGAATATCCCTTTCAGTCACCTCTTTCTTCCATCCTGTCTTCTTCAACTTTGCTCTGATTTATTGCTTTGTAAAATGGATTGTTCTCCATCCAGCCGACCAGACTCTACCCTGAATTAAAGGATTATAGGGTCATAAAAGGGAATTTTATTGGCCACCCATTTTGCCATAAGGTAACTCTTGGGTAGCTTACAATCATTATATATATGTATATAGTTGGTAGGGATTTTAATTCTCATTCTCTAATATCTATTTCATACATGTATATGTAATCAATCTCTCTCTCTGTCTCTGTCTCTCTGTCTCTGTCTCTGTCTCTCTCTCTCTCTCTCTCTCTCTCACACACACACACACACACACACACACACACACACATATATATATATATATATATAGAGAGAGAGAGAGGAGAGATAGACAGACAGGGATAGATAGATGATAGGGATGGATAGATAGATGATAGGGAGATAGATGGATGATAGGGATAGAGATAGATAGATAGATAGATAGATAGATAGATAGATAGATAGATAGATAGATAGATAGGCAGGCAGGCAGGCAGGCAGGCAGGCAGATAGGGATGGATAGATAGATGATAGAGATAGATAGGTAGAGATGGATAGATAGAAGATAGGGATAGATAGATAGATTGATGATAGATAGATGATAGAGATAGATAGGTAGAGATGGATAGATAGAAGATAGGGATAGATAGATAGATAGATGATAGATAGATGATAGATAGATAGATAGATAGATAGATAGATGATAGATAGATGGATGATAGGGATAGATAGATAGATAGATAGATAGATAGATAGATAGATGGATGGATGGATGGATGGATGGATGGATGGATGGATGGATAGATGGATAGATAGATGATAGGGATAGATAGATAAATAGATAGATAGACAGACAGACAGACAAGGCAGACAGAGATAGATAGATAGATAGATAGATAGATAGATAGATAGATAGATAGATAATATCAAATGCTATAATTCAATTACAGATGGGGAGGGTGGGGGCAGGGTGAGAGAGGAGGTGGGATCTGTTGTTGAGGACTTCTGCATATAGTCATGTTGGGAAAAGTCTAATTAGAGGAAGCCAAGCAAAACAAGCCTAGATCATCTCCTTTTTTTATGGTAAGACTGAAGTTGGCCGTGATCTGAAGTCCCCAGTGGGTTATGCACAGTCCAGTGAATGATGGACTAGCTTTCACGCACAAGAGGGTGCTGAAAACATGCATCTGAAGGCTTGGTTCCTTCCTTCCAAGGAAGTGTGCACCAACCTCAGCTGCACATCACAAGCTAGGAACCCTTGGTACTAATGGGGTTTCTCTTAGCCTGGTAATAGAACATCCAGAAGAGACACAAGCTCGGAGAACATCCAGAACTCAATAGCACAGTTCCGTTATAGGGCTGTCCTGCTTGTATGATTTTGGAAGACCTTACCTGGCCCAAGCTGAGGTTTTGGTTACCAATTCTTGCTTTGCTTTGCTTTGCTTCCAGCTGTCAGCAGTTGAACCATCTTCTCCTCTCTATAGGAGAGATCCTATCGGAACACATTCACCATTTGTGTTTACACCAGAGTTAATTGAGATAGTTTTGCACTTGCTCATTATGCTAAACCAGTGTTTCTCAACCTTGGAAGCTTGAAGATGGGTGGACTTCAACTCCCAGAATCCCCCAGCCAGCGCTGCTGGCTGGGGGATTCTGGGAGTTGAAGTCCACCCATCTTCAAGCTTCCAAGGTTGAGAAACACTGTGCTAAACGATGAAGTTTACCAAGACTCGTGGGTTTTACTAGGTATGCAGTAAGGGCACCCAGCAAACTAAAATCACAACTTCCCAAGATCAGAAAACTGGACAGAGGCAGATGCTAAGTTTTTAACTCAGCCAGCTAAATCAGTTGTCCTGAGCACAGGTGCTTGGAAGGAAATCCTGCTGGTACAGAATAAGTCCCTGGCAAGGGTGAGCATCCTACACAGCTTTATCTCTGGAGTCCTGTGTTTTCAGACAATATGCAACTGCGGACATTTTAAGCCTAGCAGCCTTCCTGATTGGATTAGGGCTCAGGGTGTCCCGAGAACTCAAAAGAATTGGGAACATCATTCCGTAAAATATGTTTTGTGTTAATCAAGGGCAAACCTTTTCATGCCAAAAAGCACAAAGCAGTTGGGGAGCATGTGCCATCTTTTAGCATTTAGAAGCCCATCTTGCTTTCCTGCCTCACAGCAGTTATCTTGTGAGAACATATCTAGGATGAGGTGAGGGTTAGTCCTTGATCCCTGGGGTGAGAGAGACAAGATCTATCTTCCTTCCTTCCTTCTTCCCTCCCTCCCTTCCCTCCCTCGTTCCTTCTCCCTCCCTCCTTTCTTCCTTCTCCCTCCCTCCCTTCTTTTCCCCATCCTTCCTTCCCTCCCTCCCTTTCTTCCTTCCCTCCCTCCCTCCTTCCTTCCCTCCCTTCCTTCTCCCTCCATCCTTCTTCACCTTCCCTCTCTCCCTCTCCCTTCCTTTCTTCCTTCCCTCTTTCTTTCTCTCTCTTTCCCATCCTTCCCTCACTCCATCCTTCCTTCTCCCTCCCTCACTTCTTGTCGCCATCCTTCCTTCCCTCCCTCCCTTTCTTCCTTTCCTCCCTCCCTCCTTCCTTCCCTCCTTCCTTCTCTCTCTTCCCCATCCTTCCCTCACTCCATCCTTCCTTCTCCTTCCCTCTCTCCCTCCTTCCTTCCCTCCCTTCCTTCTCCCTCCATCCTTCCTTCACCTTCCCTCCTTCCCTCTCCCTTCCTTCCTTCCTTCCTTCCTTCCTTCCCTCCCCTTAAGAAACTCGCACATATCCACCGGCACATTTATCTCCTTATTTAACTCCGACAGAGACCTTTTCGGGTTCCTGGGAGGGGTCTAAGGAGAGGAAGACCTTTCCCTCCCCTGGCTCTCCTGTCCCCCCACGGGGCCCATCGGAGCTGGCACTGAGTAAGCAGGCCGGGGAGCGGTTCGGAGCGCTCAGGACCCCTGCCCGCATTCCTTCAGGGGAAGGGGGCGGAGGGGGGCGATGGTAACGGAGGCCTTTCTCACCCTCCGCGGGGCCTGGCTGGATTCTCGGCACGTCCCCGTCTCTTCCACCGCTCCAGCTATTCAGCCTGTAATTGAACGTCAATGGCAGCTGGCGATGAGGTCAGTGGCGCCGGCGTTTCTCACACATTTTTCATGCAAATCCCTTCGACTCTAAACAAATTTGAATAAACCCCCATTGTGCCGGGCCTTCTATGGGCTTCGCGCTCCCTGTCCCCCCACCCCAAATAAAGTTCCACGGGTCTCTCTCGCTCTTTCTCTCTCAACAAACTGCCCCAGCCAAGGGCGGAGAGAGAGAGAGGGGGGGGGGGAGAAAGAGAGGAGGGGGGCAAGATAGTGGTTTATTTTCCTCCCTCCACCCCCCGCAGCTCTCCCCCCCACCCGTAAAGGAAGGTGGGGGTGGGGAGGGAGAAATAATTTAGGACCCACGAAAGAAGAAAAAAACAAGCCAGTCTGGGACAGATCTAAAACTGTAAAACTAAAGGCGGGGGGGCGGAGGGGGGTTGGGGGGGGAACCCCGCTAGGAGGGAAGGCGGTTGGCTCTATCAATGCTAGGAAAAAGAGCTAAATGGTTCCAAGTGAGACGGTGAAGTGCCTGGATTGGGAAGAAGAAAGGATTTTCCAAAGGGGGGGGTAGGGGAGGCGGGGGGGGCAGGTGTTGTGAAAGACACACAAAGGCTTCAGTCTTGCTCTCCTCCGCCCCCCGCCCCCCCCCCAAGTTTACATGTGCCACATTGATCGGTTTCTATCTAGAAGTCAGCTCCATTCAGTTTAATGGGATTGGCCCGTTGGGGCTTTTCCCTCCCCCCCCCAAAAAAAGTTATTTCATTCATTTGCAGACCTACAACCTCAAATATCTCTCCCCACCCCAACAGTGGTCTGTTTGTTACCTTGCTTTCGGTCAAGTTTTTCTACTTTTTCGGGGCTTAAAGTGGCCCAAAATCTTTAATGCGTGGAGGCATGTGCACCCACACCCACACACAAACACACCCACACAAAGAGACAGAGAGGGAGGGAGGGAGAGGGAGGGAGAGGCAGGGAGGGAGAAAGGAGAGAGGGAGGGAGGGAGGAGAGAGGGAGAAAGGGAGGGAGGGAGGAGAGAGGGAGGGAGGGAGAGAGGAGAAAGGGAGGGAGGGAGAGGAGAGAGAAAGGAAAGAGACAGAGAGGGAGGTAGAGAGAGGGAGGGGGGAGAGAGGGAGGGCGAGAGGAGAGTGAGAAAGGGGACAGGGAGGGAGAGGGAGGGAGAGAAAAAGGAGAGAGAGGAGAGAAAGAGGGAGGGAGGGGGAGGGACCCAAAGCCCCTCCATCTTCTCAGGATAAGACTGCTATCACATTGTTATTATTATTATTAACTCATATCTCTGTGGGCATAGTCTTGGTGCTCAAAGAAACAGAGAGAGAAGACCAGCAGAGATTCTGGGTTATTTTTAAGGATTAATTCACGTGTGATTAAGTTGGTTCTCATGCATCTGATGAAGTGGACTCTAATTTATTGTGGCATATGGCATGATAAATGTATTAATCTCTACCAGAATATATTGAGATATTTCCCCCACCCAGTCCCCGAAGTAATTCTTTCAGCACTGGGTTAAGGGACAGCTCCATACTCAATTTAGTCTTAACTTGGGTTAAGCTAAGAATAGTGGGGATGTTGGTTTGGTTTCCTTGACAACACTATGGAAGTGGTTTTGGCCATTTCCATCTTCTGAAAAGTCTTTTTGGATTCCTAGTCCAGTTTATATCTGTGGAGCTTCTTACGGATGTTCCATCCAAGCATTATCTCTAGAGCCAACATGACTTAGATTCCAAGCGCAGAGAAGATAATGAGCAATGAGAAATTGGTTCTTCCTTCCAGTTTCAAAATTAAGATATCTCACTTTTCACATTTCAGATTCAGGACCAGTGAATGAATATCCCTTCATTTAAAAAAAAAAAAAACCCTGATAATTATATTTTAAAAATCCTTGCACCTGGAAAATAAAGCATCCTTTGAGTGAAGCTCACTTCCTGATGATTTCATGGCCAATTCCATTTGTTCCCTTGGCAACAATATGGTAGATGGTACGGCTGCCTACTACAGGATTGTTACAGCTTGGGAAATTTGTTGGTCTCCCATTCATGTGCTAACCACACTTAATCCCTTTTATAGCTTTTTAACATTAGCTAAGATCTAGAAGAAGAAGAAAAAAGCAAAGACATCACCCTGCCAACGAAAGTGTGTATAGTCAATGTTATGGTTTTCCCAGTTGCCATGGATGGCTGTGAAAGTCCATGGACCATAAGGAAGGCTGAGCGCCAAAGAATTGAGGCCTTTGAACTCTGGTGCTGGAGAAGACTCCTGCGAGTCCCTTGGACTGCAAGGCGATCAAACCAGTCAGTCCTAGAGGAGATCAGGATGGAAGACATCACAATGCAAATTCAATGCTTTCTTAATGTGCATGCAATGTTTGTGCACACATTAAAGATAGCCTTTATTGTCACTTTTTTCTGTGAACACCTTTAAACACACATTAAAAATGAAATTCTGATGTCTGCTGTCAAAAGAATACACACACCCACACCCACACACACACATACACACACAAACCCATACATGCACATACATAGGCCTCCATGGAATGAGATTGTATTGGATGTGGAAGGAATTAACCATAATCCGCCACGCTGGTCCAATGTGGGTCGGCAGATGTGATCGAAGTTAGTATCTATCATGGCCTGTTCACCTTGGGAGACCTTTCTGGAGATATCCCTGTCTGATGACATAGCCCATGATTTCATTTACCCACACCAGCCCCTTCGCCTTGACAAGATCCCGATCAGCAAGTATTGCGGGCCCAATTGGCCAAAAAAAAAAAGAAGAAGAAGAAGAAGAAGCTCAGGACCGTATTGGTTGGAAACATGCAGAAGAGGCTGACAGGAATTCATTTTTTTTTTAATGTGTGCCAGTGTGTTCATAAAGGCGATCTTATCTTTAATGTGTGCATGCACATTAAGAAGGCATCGGATTTGCATTTTGATGTCTGCCATCTTGGCAATTTTCACCCTCTTGCAGATGCCTGCGAATGGGATGAAAGCTGCCTTAGGAGGGCATTAAGATGGCATATAAATCTTTGAAATGTATGCATTGATTGGCCTGTTTAAATCAGACCACAGCCCTGGGGAATACCGGTGGCACGTTAAAGTACGTTAAAGCAGGCTTGGCCACTGCTGTATCTGTAGCTTTATCTCTGTTTGAATTGTGTGCACATTGTGTGCATACAATTCAAATTGTGTGCACGTGGTACAGTTTGACCGATGTGTTGCTATAGTTTATTTCATACAGAGATCATCCACACCAGAGCTCTAACTGGGGGAAAAGAGGAAAGGGGGGGAAGGGGGGAGTGAAGGGGAGAAGGGAGGGAGAAAAAGAGAGAGGGCAAGAAAGAGAGAGAGAAAGAGGAGAGAAAGAGAAAGTGAAAGGCGAGAAGGAAAAAAGAAAGAAAGAGAGAGAGAGAGAGAAAGGGAAAGAAGAGAGAAGGAAAAAAGAAAGAAAGAGAGAAAGGAGAGAAAGAGAAAGCGAAAGAAGAAGGAAAAAAAGAGAGAGAAAGTGAAAGAAGAGAGAAGGAAAAGAAAGAAAGAAAGAAAAAGAAAGAAAGAAAGAAAGAAAGAGAGGAGAGAAAGCAAAAGCGAAAGAAGAGACAAGGAAAAAAGAAAGAAATAACGAGAGAAAGTGAAGGAAGAGAGAAGGAAAAAAGAGAGAGAGAGAGAAAGAAAGAAAAAGAAAGAAAGAAAGAAAGAAAGAAAGAAAGAAAGAAAGAAAGAAAGAAAGAAAGAAAGAGAAAGAAAGAAAGAAAGAGAAAAGAATGGGGGAGAGAGACTCCTATAAATATTTGTTCAAATCCACATTACAGCTGATTTTTTTTTTTTAAGCTCCCCAGCTGATCTAGCAAAAAATGGAAAAA
Source organism: Pituophis catenifer annectens (assembly GCF_029215685.1). Taxonomy (NCBI): domain Eukaryota; kingdom Metazoa; phylum Chordata; class Lepidosauria; order Squamata; family Colubridae; genus Pituophis; species Pituophis catenifer. The sequence continues at coordinate 13,626,540 of NW_027256894.1, read as the reverse complement.
AACAGTGACGGCCAAACTTAATCTTGTGGTACTCCAGCGAGGCTGCAAAATGGATTCTCTGTGCGTCAGAATGCCCCCCCAAAATGTATCGAATACCATAAGTTGGAGAGATCCAGGGATGGATGCCAAAACCTGGGAAGCCGTACGTGACTGACAGCTGCAATGACCACGGTTAGGCTGATATGATTTATGATCAACCATCTCTGTCTGCTGTCTGATAGACAGATGTATTATACAGCAAGATCTCCATCTATCTTGCCATAAAATCTGTCATTTTTTTTTTTATCGTGCTGGGATGGGCACCTTCCCCTTCTTTTCATGCACGCACCCCTCCCCCCCCTTTTTGAGCAGATGGCAATCAAACCTCATTGTTTCTGTTTAATGTGGGTGGGAGGTGGAGGAGGGGAAGAGTACCACTGTCTTAAGGCTGGATGGGCAATGAATAATCACCCATGCAGATTTTCTGGCCTTGTACCTTTTGCACAGTGGAAATTAGCATGATTTTCCCACCGTCTCGCCCAAGCCGACATCCCTATCTTTCAACCCTTGCCTTGAACTTGGCCATGGGGGGAATCCTTGGGCCTTTTTTTTTCAAGAGAACAATATGAGCTTTCTTTTAGTCCCTCCATTGTCCTTGTTCATCTGTAGATTTCTGGATGTGAAAGGGCCCTTCTTCCCCACATCCCCGCCTCCATTATGTGGTGGCTGAGAGGAGAAATCTTAACTACATCACTGTTCTATTCCCTTGTGAAGTCCAAAGCTGGGGTGGGGACCACCACCCTAGATTTATGGTTCTGGATCTCCCTCTCGTTTTACTCCAAGGGGGACCTACAATGGGCTCCGTCGATGATGGCTAACCTGAGATATTGTGGTGCTTCACAGTGGTGAAATCCAATTTTTAAAAAAATACCAGTTCTGTGGGCATGGCTTGGTGGGCGTGGTGTGACTTTGGTGGACAAATACTAAAGGATACTGCAAAATCCCCATTCCCACCCCACTCCAGGGAGAAGGATATTGCAAAATCTCCATTCCCACCCCACTCTGGGGCCAGCCAGAGGTGATATTTGCTGGTTCTCCAAACTGCTCAAAATTTCCGCTACCGGTTCTCTAGAACCTGTCAGAACCTGCTGGATTTCACCCTTTGGTGCTTCAGTTCCAAATGCAGCTAGACAAAGACCCAACCTCGTGTCTTCTTTGGAACTTCCCAGTCTGCTTTTCGTTGAATGATATGTGAATTCCTCGTTGTAGTTCTCTGGAGTTGAGCAGAGGGACTCCATCAGTGGTGGGTTTCAACTGGTGTTACCACCGGTTTGCTTCATACATGCACTTCACACGCTCTTTGTGCAAGCGCAGTATATTTTGGAATAGCTGAGACACGGCAATCCACTCTGCCGCGCGTTTCAGCTGGGCTAAAAATGACCAAATATAAGGTATGTATAATGCAGGGCGGGCAGGAGGGCCAAACTAGAGAACCTGTTCGCTCTCAGCTCACCATCGCCACTATTGGCTCGCCCGAACCGGGCAAAACCAGTTGAAACCCACCACTGGACTCCATAAGGCCATGATGGTGAACCTATGGCACGTGTGCCACAGGTGGCATGCGTAGCCATATCAGTGGGCATGCCAGCTCAGCTCTGGCGTGCATGCACATGCCAGCCAACTGATTTTCAGGCTTTCTGGGCCCACCAGAAGTAGGGAAACAGGCTCTTTCCTGCCTCCAGAGGGACAGGGGGGGTGGGGGTGGGGAAGGCCTGTTTTTCTTTCTCACCTGGCTCCAGATGCTCTCTATGCATCTGGGGAGGGTGAAAACAGCCTTCCCCACCCCCTCGGAGGCCCTCCGGCCCATTTCCCAACTCGCAGTTGGACAGGAAGTTATGTTTTCAGGAAGTGAGTCTCTGGAGGCTGGGGACAGCAAAAAACGTAACTTCCTGTCCAACCGGGAATTGGGAGGGCCTCCGAGGGGGTGGGGAAGGCTGTTTTCGCCCTCCCCAGATTCATAGAGAGGATCTGGAGCCAGGTGAGAAAGAAAATTGGGCCTACCAGGCCATCGTGTGCCAGAAGCGAGGGGGAGGGGTTTGTGCGTGCATGCGCAGGGTGGGGCGCATAGAATTATGGGTGTAGGCACGTGCACGTGCGCACCTCCCCCACCCCCACTCCTGGCACACAATGGCAAAAATGTTAGCCATCACTGCCATTGGGCACTTCTCGGTTATCCCACATTTTTCCCAGGAGATTATTTATAGCAGTTTATAGAGGCAAATTTAGTTAACCACAAACCAACTAAATGACCTACGTTCAGCTGTTGTCGTTTTTTTTTTTAAAGTTCAAAACTTCCAAGCCCAGCATGTCGTATGAATGCATCCGCTCGGTTTGCAACTGCTCCAGTGTGAACACAGGCATAGAATTACAGGTAGCCCTTGACTGACAACAATTCATTTAGTGACCTGTTCAAAGTTACAATGGCCCTGAAAAAAGTAACTGTTTTTCACACTAATGACTGTTGCAGCGCCGCCGCCCCCCCCCCCACCATATGGTCACATGATCAAAATTCAGATGCTCAGCAACCGGCTCATATTTATGACGCTTGCAGTTTCCCGGAGTCATGTGATCCCTTTTTGCGACCTTCAGACAAGCAAAGTCAATGGGGAAGGCAGATTTAATGAACAACCATGTTACTAAATTAACAACTTCAGGGATGCACCATAACAACTGTGGCAGGAAAGGTTGTAAAATGGGGCAAAACTCACTTCACCGCTGTCTCGTTTAGCCACAGAAATTTTGGGCTCAGTGGTGGTCGCAAGTCAAGGACTACCTATATGTACAGAGCCGTGGTTAAAATGGTTAGAAGGCAGTACTGCAGGGTTAACTCACTGCTCATGCCAGGAGTTCAATCCTGACTGGCTCAAGGTTGACTCAGCCTTCCATCCTTCCAAGGTGGGTAAAATGAGGACCCAGATTGTTGGGGAGCAAAACGCTGACTCTGTAAACTGCTTAGAGGGCGCTGTAAAGCATTGTGAAGTGGTATATAAGTCTAAGTGCTATTGCTATGAAAAGCCCTGTGAAGTGGTATATAAATCTAAGCGCTAAGTGCTATTGCTATGGCAGGCTAACTCTGCCTACTGCCAACAGTTTGATCCTGAACCAGTGAACCGGTAGGGGCGACTGTGGGACTGTGTAATGCGTGAGCGAAGAGCATGAGTGGAAGGCTGTGCACATGCGCAGAGGAGGTGCACACACTCACATTTGCGAACCGGTAGGGAAGGTAAGCGAATCCCACCTCTGTACTCAACCCAACATTTCCCAGGTTTTTATCTTACATTCTTAACCATGCAAACACACTGATTCTCTTTTTTCTTTTTTTTTACCTTTCACCAGCATTCATTTTTACTTCCCAACCAACCTTGTGTACGTATTACGAGCACGACAGAATGCAATGAACCATGAATGGCGCCTTGTGGAAAGGATATTTCTTAAGACTGACTAGTCCCCGTAATGCCCCTTTTCCTAGTCCGAGTCTGAAAACCCTCCCAGTCGCCCTCCTCCAGCCTCACTTGCATATTGACCAGACAATGTACACAGCTTCTTCTATTCAGGCTTGCTAATATGTGTAGATTCCCCCATCCCCTTGTGGTGAATACAGACAATGGGTCCGTATTTATGCACGCTCGCCATTCAACTCACATTAACCTGCCAATATATACAGGCTGACACCACAGAGAGAGAGAGAGAGGGAGAGGGAGAGACAGCTAGACATTATGGTCCACAAACACAGTTGCCAGATTGTCAGCAGTCACAATATACCAGTCTTGGGGAAATAGCTCTGTTTCTTCACGTCCACTACAAAGCGAATGGGTTTCTCTCCCACATGCCTAGAATAGAGGAAGTAGAATTGATCTAATTGCTCACTCAGCTTGAAGCTGCAGGGATCTCTCAGCCCAAGGCTGAAGGCGTCCATCGTCTGGGGGCAACTGCGAGGCGATTGAGAACCTTCTGAATCTGTGCTACCATTTAGGAAAGGGGCAGTTTGGCAATTTTAAGACTCCCCGTTTTCCTAAGTTGTATGCCTATTGTTGCCTCGAATGATAACATGTTATTTTAAAATAACATTTTAACATTTTACTGCAACGCTCTCTACATGGGGCTCCCCTTGAGGAGCACCCGGAGGCTCCAACTGGTCCAGAATGCGGCCACGCGGGTAATCACGGGAGCTGCCTGGCGCTCCCACATAACACCGCTCCTGCGCGAGCTGCACTGGCTCCCAGTGGTCTTTTCCGGGTGTGCTTCAAGGTGTTGGTTACCACCTTTAAAGCACTCCATGGCATAGGACCAAGTTATCTTCGAGACCGCCTGCTGCTACTGATGGCCTCCCACCGACCTGTGCGCTCCCAGAGAGGGCCTCCTCGGGGTGCCATCAGCCAAACAATGTAGGCTGGTGACCCCCAGGGGGAGAGCCTTCTCTGTGGGGGCTCCCACCCTCTGGAATCAGCTGCCCCCAGAGATAAGGAGAATCCAAGACCTCGGTGCCTTCTGCCGTGTCCTTAAAGCTTTCTTTTTTCAACAAGCCAGGCTGGCTTAATATATTTTTTAAATATTTTTAATTGGTTTGTTATTTTAAATTGGGGCCAAATTAATATATATCTTTTTAATTGTTTTTAATGTTTGTATTGTATGTTCTTATCTGGCTGTACACCGCCCTGAGTCTCTCGGGAGAAGGTGCGGTATATAAATTCGAAATAAAATAAAATAAAATAAAAAATAAATAAAAAATGGAATAAAGCCGGCATTGCTCTCTTTGGCTGACTTATTCTTCTCATTTTGCTGAATAGGATCTGGATCTTTACCCCAAAGTCTGACTCGGGTGGCATATTTACTTTGGTGGGGAACCAAAAATGTTGCCGAAGAAACAAAAAGAAAACCCCAAACTAATTTTATTTTCATCCCGTCTTATCAGAGACTAAAATGAACAGCAAAGGTTGTGAATTAAAATAAGTATCATCATTGTCACCATCTTCCTCCAAACCAGTGGTGGGTTTCAAATTTTTTTACCATTGATTCTGTGGGTGTGGCTTGGTGGGTGTGGCTTGATGGGCGTGGCAGGGGAAGGATACTGCAAAATCTCCATTCCCTCCCCACTCCAGGGGAAGGATATTGCAAAATCTCCATTCCCAACCCACTCCAGGGGAAGGATATTGCAAAATCTCCATTCCCACCCCGCACCAGGGGAAGGATACTGCAAAATCCCCATTCCCTCCCCACTCCTGGAGGAAGGATACTGCAAAATCTCCATTCCCACCCCACACCAGGGGAAGGATACTGTAAAATCCACATTTCTTCCGGATCAGCTGGGACTCGGGAGGCAGAGAATAGATGGGGATGGGGCCAGTCAGAAGTGATATTTACCGGTTTTCCGAACTACTCAAAATTTCCACTACCGGTTCTCCAGAACTGGTCAGAACCTGCTGAAACCCATCTCTACTCCAAACATGTATATTTCTTAGTATTCATAGACACTTTTAAAATCATGGAGACAATTCTGATTCCTCGCCACAAATGTTAGTTGCTGCCACTAAGAATTTCTTTACACATATTGCTTTTTTAAAAAAATATGTCTTATCTGGAAGCTTTGACGAGTGGAGCGGCAAAGCGCTATAGAATATAGAGGAAAGCAAGATAGAGTTAGCTTTAACATGAAGAATTGCAGGAGTTTTTCTTGTCTTTCTATAGCTCACATTTTTTAGTTAATAACCCCAAGGAAAGGGACTTTGGTTTTATTGATTGGTGAATTCTCTTGGCAACTTTTTAAGCTGAAGAACGAAGTATCGGTGATCGATAGAATAAACCTACTTTCTCATTCCAAACAGAGGTATCCAAACAAGCCAATGACAGCGAGAAGGTGATGTAAAATCAAACAGTAATTTTTTTATTTCGAAACAAATGCACATCAAAGAGAGCTACGAAGCCCAAATCTACAGGGAACCGAGTGAAAAGTAGAAATACAGGAATCCCAAAATCCTTGCTAAAAACAAAAGGCTTTCAAATCCTATGTGTGCTTAGATATACATCGTATTATATTCAGTGGGGATTTCTTCCAGATAAGTGGATATAATATTGCAGCTTAGAATTCCTGGATCAGTTTAGACTGCTAGAAATGCTTCGCAACCATTCGTTGGGACCTGAGCCTTGGCACAAACCTGTGGATTCCCCAGATAGTAACCCTCTTTACATGTAGTTCTTTTCTATGAGATGTTATTATCTCCTTTTCATTAACACCATAATACATGAAAGCTGTGTGCAAAGTAGGCCGTGATACCACCAGTATCCTAAGTTGACATTATTTTAAAGCTGGAACATTTTAAAGACAGCATACTGGGTCCACGGTATAATTGAAACAATTGTAAGGCAGAGCCTTATTCTTGACTACATATTGATGCTAGGTGAGTGGATCCTAGCTGAAGTCCGGTACCCCCTGGAGGCAACATCCCACTAATTCTCAGAAACTGAGCAATTTAGAATCATGTAGATTAAAAAAAGGGACTAGGGGTGACATGACAGCAGTGTTCCAATACATGAAGGGCTGCCACAAAGAAGAGAGGGGCAAATTATTTTTCCAAAGCACCGGAAGGCAAGATAAGAAGCAATGAATGGAAACTAACCTGGGAGAGAAGCAACCTAGAACTAAGGGGAAATTTCCTGACAGTGAGAACAATGAACCAGTGAACGGCTTGCCTTCAGAAGTTATTTATTTATTTATTGTTTATTTATTGGTTCGATTTATATGCCACCCTTTTCCGGAGACAAAGGGCAGCTTACAATGCGTTAAGCAATAGCCTTCATACTTTTGTATATACCTGCTTAGTAGGGCTTTCGGGGCCCCCTAAGCAGTGTTCTTTTTTATACAAAGTCAGCTTATTGCCCCCACAATCTGGGTCCTCATTTTACCTACCTCGAAAGGATTGGAAGGCTGAGTCAACCTTGAGCCTGGTGAGATTTGAACTCGCAGTAATTGCAGGCAGCTGGTGCTACTTAATAGCACTTTAGTCTGCTGCGCCACCAAGGCAGGGGGTTGGATTAGAAGACCTCCAAGGTCCCTTCCAACTCTGATGTTCTGGAGTTCTGTTGGGTTGGTGCATACCCGTATCTTATTTCAATGGTGAAACACACAAGAAATACAAGAGAAACACACAACCAGGACAAAAACATTGTCCCACACATGTGATTCCCAATGAACATTATTGAAGGGAAGCCTGTCTCTCATTCTGCAGAAGACATATAATTTTCATGACCAAAATCATCACGTGTTTTCCCAGACCACAGCCCGTGTGGCATCATAAATATGACAATCTTTAAGGTGCCATAAAGTCTTAGGTTCTTCCCTTCTGGGAAAGGCTGAAAACAAAATTAGCCATAGAAATTAAGCCTGGGAACATGTTCAATCAGGAGAATTGAATGGTGAAATTTGATGTTCTAAATGAATCCTGATGAGTCATAAATTCTTGCGCATTCAGAAATGGTTTTCTTCCATTGAATTTTATTTTTTTTTTATTACATTTTTATGCTGCCCATAGCCCCTAAAACTGTGATGGCAAATGTGCATGCGCTCATCGGGGCCATGCTCCGGAAAAGCCGAACTTACGGGTTCTAGCACACATGCGCGTCTAATGATCAGCTAGCTGGCGTGTATGCGCTTGCCGGTTTTCAGCACATGTGAAGGGATCGCACTCTGGAAAAGCCAAACTTCCAGGTTCTGGCACGCATGCACACCCAACAATCAGCTGGCCAGCACGCATGTGCACACAGGTTTTTGGCAGTGCCGTGCATGTGAAAGACAGCTGATCATCGCGCGCACAAGCACGCCAGAAACCCGGAAGACAAACAGGCAAAGCTGTGCGTGCCGTGCGACATGGCTTCACATGCCGCTTTGGTCATGCGTGCCATAGGTTCACCATCAAGGCCCGATAAGGTGACTCTGGACAATTATGAATTAATCCCATTTGAGGATCCAATTTGAATGTACATATTGGATTAATTTCTTGAACTGACTATTCATTTTGGATTTAACCTGACTTGCACAGAACTTAAGCAAATCATAAGGATCAAATAGTTCATGATTATTATTCTGCATGATATTTGTCTAATTCCCCATTAAAACTCATCAGAATTGACAGTTGTCGTCCAAGCCTTGCAAAGACAAAATTTCATAATTCCTTTAGGGTTAATGTGGACTCTCAGAGAATAAGGAGTAACCCTTACCAATCAAAATTATTATAAATGACTCTCAGTGAAAAAAAAAAATCCTATTAAATTCCATTAAATATAGTTAGTTGAATACACTGAACATGACAAACCAAACCAAATATAATATTCTTTGCTTAGTATATGAGCCCAACCAAACGGGCTCACTTTTGAATAATCATATGGAATTATCAATGTCTACCATACAGGCTTAAAATGCATGCCTGATTATTTAGATTTTTTAAACTAAACTACAGTGGCTTGTCTCACACAATCTTGCAAACCAACCACAGGGCACTATAACACAATATGTAAAGAGACACAATCAATGACAATTTTAAAGAACAAATAACAAGACTTCTTCTTCTTCTTCTTCTTCTTCTTCTTCTTCTTCTTCTTCTTCTTCTTCTTCTTCTTCTTCTTCTTCTTCTTCTTCTTCCTCCTCCTCCTCCTCCTCCTCCTCCTCCTCCTCCTCCTCCTCCTCCTCCTCCTCCTCCTCCTCCTCCTCCTCCTTTAGACACAGTTCTAGGAAAACTTCCATTTTTCTTGGTGATCAAAAGAAGAAAGGTGGACAGACATGGAAAAAGGTGAAGGATGAAAAATCCTCTACTCAGTCAGAGAGTAGGCAAAATGCAGGCACTGCTGTCTCAAAACATTTTCTGTGTAAGTCATCTTGAAGAGAGATGGGTTAAAATCAACCAGAAGCCCACAGGGTGGGGGAAAAAAAAGAGAAATGTGCTTTCATCTGTAGCATATCTGGCTGAGGCATCACCGTTTCCAAGTTCTTGAATTTCCCCTTTTTGCAAATCTATAACGAAAATAAAACAAACAAAAAAAAGTATAATTACTCATGTGATTGAATTACATAGATGTTTGTGAAATCTTACAGCAGTATAAAAAGTTGAATACACACAAGTTTTTTGGGGGGGTTGTGTGACATGTTATGCACAAGCAATGAACAATGTTATGGCCAAACACAATGGCATGATTCTCAAAAATGAACTGCAAACTAAAACAAATAATTCTGTCAACACTGTCAAACTATTCACTAAGTCTGCATTACTATTAGTATTAATCTTCTCATCGTTCCTATCACCCATCTCCTCCCACTTATGACGGTATGAGTGTAACTTGTTGCTGTATCCTTATGATTTATATTGATCGTTTCCTAGTATGATTTGATTATTTGTACCCTATGACTATCATTAAGTGTTGTACCTTACGATTCTTGACAAATGTATCTTCTCTTTTTATGTACACTGAGAGCATATGCACCAAAGACAAATTCCTTGTGTGTCCAACCACACTTGGCCAATAAAGAATTCTATTATCTATTATCTATTAAAATAGTAACAATAAAATCTCCTCTAGATTGGCTAACTCATCATTTTCCCCCAAAACATGTCCATTTATTTTCCTTTGGCAACAATATAGAAATGGCTTATCAAAGTTTCTTTTAAGATATTTATCAATTTTCTATGTTCGGCTAACGTCACGAACCACAAACTAGCAAATTTTACTTTAGTTTAGCATCCAACTGCACAAACCTAGCTATGCAAGCTACCCTCCACCAAATAATCTCCCTGAGGTGGGGTAGAAGGAACTAAGGCGGATATGACATTTCTGTTTTTAAAAAGTAGGGTAAATAATTGAAGTGAATGGTCTATTGCCTCCCATCTATAGCCCCCCAGAACACCAGGGTTATTAATATCATGGTTATCCCATAGCAACTGCTTCGCTCTGCTAAAACTCACATTTTTTTGGAAAGGAAATGGATCAGTGTGGAAGTTCTGATCAAAAAGTGCTTCCCCTGACAACTCCTTCCAATAATAAAGTAAAATGTCAGAGGTGGGGTTTTTTTCTGCTTAATCGGATTCTTTTCCTTTTGCCCATTTTCTATTCATGGTCTCTGGTAGGAGGGACCTGCCCCTCCTCCTTCGCCTCACCCCATCAACCGTTTCATCGACACACAGGGAGAAACTTTCTGGACAATTTAATCTTGCCGGCGTGTTACTTAGCAAAACCCTCCTTCACACTGACCATTTTTTCCCCACCTCTCCTTGGCGTTCTCTCTCTATCCCTGCTCCCATTATTTTCTCTTCAGCCTCAATTCAATTTTGCTGGCCCCTGATATCTTTCTTCCTCCGTCCTCTGCAACCCTCCTCCTCCTCCATTTCCCTTTTAATGTGGAAACACAAGTTATTTATGCAAAGCAAGGCTTTTCATGCTCTTGTCTGTTGCTCCAGACTTCCAACTCTAATGTGTGCAAAAGCTGCATTCTCTCTCCTCTAACTCAGCACAATTGTACCTCCTTTGCTCCTGGGGCTGGGGGCGGGGGGGAAGGGGAAGGGAATTATTTATGGATGGATGGATGGATGGATGGATGGATGGAAGGAAGATAGATAGATAGATAGATAGATAGATAGATAGATACAGGCAGGCAGGCAGACAGGCAAGCAGGCAGGCAGATCAATGATAGACAGACAGACAGGTCAATGAGAGATAGATAAATAGATAGATGGATAGATAGATAGATAGATAGATAGATAGATAGATAGATAGATAGACAGATAGATAGATAGATACAGATCAATGACAGATAGAGAGAGAGACAGACAGACAGACAGGTCAATGAGAGATAGATAGATGATAGATAGATAGATAGATAGATAGATAGATAGATAGATAGATAGAGACAGAAAGATCAATGACAGAGAGAGAGAGAGAAAGAAAGAGAGAGACAGACAGACAGACAGGTCAATGAGAGATAGATAGGTAGATAGATAGATAGAGGCAGACAGACAGACAGACAGATCAATGACAGATAGAGACAGACAGACAGGTCAATGATAGATAGATAGATAGATAGATAGATAGATAGATAGATAGATAGATACAGACAGATCAATGACAGAGAGAGAGAGAGAGAAAGAGAGACAGACAGACAGGTCAATGACAGATAGAGACAGACAGACAGGTCAATGAGAGATAGATAGATAGATAGATAGATAGATAGATAGATAGATAGATAGACGGATAGATGAGAGAGAGAGAGAGAGAGAGAGAGAGAGAGAGAGAGAGAGAGAGAGAGAGAGAGAGAGAGAGATGATGGATGATGGATGATGGATATTAGATAGACAGAGACAGACAGAATAATGCCTTAAGCCAGCTGGCCATGGAATAGAATAGAATATTCTATTCTAAAGAAAAACAAGAGATCTCAAATGGCTACGATCAGGAGTTATATATGTGCCCACACCAGCAGGAGAGATTTTTATTAGCTGTTTCCCTTGATCCAGAGTTAAGGCAGCGGTTAAGCCATTTTTGCTATTTCTTCTCAGGAGCAGGTTTCTTTCGGTGCCTCAAGAACCCCTGAGACCAAGAAGGGAGAGGCAGCTGGGTTTTCTTTTCTTCTCTCTCTCTCTCTCTCTCTCTCTCTCTTTTTATTTATTCAATTTCCTCCCAACTCAACCCAGTGATTCTGGGCTGCTTCCCATTTCTCTCTCCCCGCCCCCCCCCAATCTTAAATTATGATTTCCCACAAACCCTCCAAACAATAAAGAAATCAACAATCCCAAGTTAAATGAGCCCCTAATCTCTTTCCAGCAGAGATGCTTTCGGAAAGAAGGGTTGGGTGAACAGAGGGCTCCGGGGAGAGGCGGCTGCGAATGCAGAAAAGGGGAAAGGCAAGCCAGAGGCAAGAGACGAGCGGTCTCGGGCCTTCTTGTGTCTCAATAGCCTTCGCTTGGGGCATTGTTCATCTACTCTCCCACTTCAGCATCTTCTGGGGAGGGGGGAGGCTGTGCATGGGGTGGGGGAGGGTGGGGAAGAGGGAATGGTTTCAGCAGGGACCCCCAGGAATGTGTCCCATAGGGGGATTTACAGGCAGACAACCTAGAAAGAAGAGAAGAGAAGAGGCAGAGAGGAGGAATGTCAAGGACTCCAGACTAATGAATAGCAAGTTTGCCCTTGAACCTCAAAGGCCTGGACTATTCCCAGGCTCCAGACAAGAAGCGAGACAAGCCCGTCCCCAGCTGTACGGTTCTTAGGCCGAGACACGTTGACAGGACGGGCTGTTCCCCTGCGAGTCTCCATTTCACTTCCCAGCTCCCTAGCAACCGCTCTCGGGGCTCTCTTGGCCTCTTTGCAGGAAGGAAAGGGAGAAAGGAAGACGGACCCGTGTGGCAGCGGGAGCTTGGAGCTCATGGGGCAAAAAAAAAAAATCCCAAGAAGAGCAGGATTTTGCCCCATCTGGACCAAGTCTTAGTATCCTAAGACATAACCGCCAATAAAGTGGCGTGCAAAGGATGCTAAGCTTTGCACGCTAAGCAGAAGCTGAAACACTTGGGACAGAAAGGAGGAATGAAACACAGCAGCCTCCTTTAAACTGTGCAATCCCTGGGCGACCGTTTGGAAGGAAGGTAAAAAAGGGCCTGAGACAGTGGTGAAATTCAATTTTTTTTTTTGTACTGCCGGTTCTGTGGGCGTGGCTTGGTGGGCGTGGCAGGGAAAGGATTCTGCAAAATCTCCATTCCCATCCCACTCCTGGGGAAGGATACTGCAAAATCTCCATTCCCATCCCACTCCTGGGGAAGGATACTGCAAAATCCCCATTCCCTCCCCACTCCAGGGGAAGGATATTGCAAAATCCCCATTCCCAACCCACTCCAGGGGAAGGATACTGCAAAATCCCCATTCCCAACCCACTCCCGGGGAAGGATACTGCAAAATCTTCATTCCCACCCCACTCCCAGGGAAGGATACTGCAAAATCCCCATTTCCAACCCACTCCAGGGGAAGGTTACTGCAAACTCTCCATTCCCACTCCACTCCAGGGGAAGGATACTGCAAAATCTCCATTCCTACCCCACTCCAGGGGAAGGATACTGCAAAACCCCCATTCCCTCCCCACTCCTGGGGGAAGGGCACTGCAAAATCTCCATTCCCACTCCACTCTGGGGCCAGCCAGATGTGGTATTTGCTTGTTCTCCGAACTGCTCAAAATTTCCGCTACCGGTTCTCTAGAACCTGCTGGATTTTATCCCTGGGCTGTGAGGTAGGTGTGGAGGAAATCCTGCATGGAGAAGAAAACTTTAAAAACAGTTGGATGCGAGGGAAGGTTAATAGGAGCCTGGTGGCGCAGCAGACTAATAGCCTGTTATTAACATCCAGCTGCCTGCAATTACTGCATGTTCGAATCTCTCCAAGGCTCAAGGTTGACTCAGCCTTCCATCCTTTCTAAGGTAGGTAAATTGAGGACCCAGTTTGTGGGGGCAATAAACTGACTTTGTATAAATATACAAAAGGATGAAGGCTATTGCTTAACGCACTGTAAGCCGCCCTGAGTCTCCGGAGAAGGGCGGCATATAAATCAAATTAAAAAAAAAAAAATAGAAGCATTGGATCAGAGCCAGCTAACGGAGCTCTTTCATGCCCTCCCCCAAAGCCCCCCCCCCTCCAGTGACAATTACATGGCCAGATGCAGCTTGCCTTGGAGCCTCAAGCAGGCCCAAACACAACCCAACGATACTTTTGAATTCTCTTGAAACACAATGCTTTCCCACAGTCCATTCACAGGTTCGGGCGGCGAGGCCTTAAATGCTATTGTTCAGGCATGTTATGATGAGATGCTTTAACGGGTGATAGGGCTAACAAGCTGCTGGCCAGACCTGGTTGCTCAATTAAGCTTCCATTTTTTTTTTCTTCCAGGGGGCTGCTTCCCTTCTGAATGAGGACAAAACCCAAAGAATGCATTGCTGCAGCCATGGGAGCTTGTTAGAGGCATTTGAATAGCCGCTATTGGAACGGTGCCCCGGATCAAGGGACGGGGTTTGGTTTCATTGAGCTAAAGCCATTCTTCCTTTCTCCCATAATCCTAGTAAAACTTGGCTTCCTCCCTGAACATCTTGGCGTAATGAATGAGATGACTTGATTATGGTTGGAAGGAGAAGGTGGAATGCCTGGAGGGAAGACACACCACAATTTCACACACACACACACACACACACCCAACTCCCTCTCCCTCCCAATCCTTTCATGGTGCAATTCATTTGCTTGTTTCAGAGCCCGATAGTCAGAGGGCTGTTTGTGTTTTGTTTTCAACTTGCATTGCCCCCTTCTCCACCCCCCACCCACCCACCCCGTCTCCCCATCGGTATGTCATCCCCATTCATCAATTAGATTATGAGCACCTTGGCTTGCTTTTTATAAGACGGAAGGGAGGCCCCGATTAAAATGAGCCTTGGTGGCGCAGCAGACTAAAGTGCTGTTAAGTAGCACTTAGCTGCCAGCTGCCTGCAATTACTGCGAGTTCAAATCTCACCAGGCTCAAGGTTGACTCAGCTTTCCAATCCTTCCGAGGTAGGTAAAATGAGGACCCAGATTGTGGGGGCAATAAGCTGACTTTGTATTTAAAAAAAAGAAGAACACTGCTTGGGGGGCGGGAGGCGAAAGCCCTACTAAGCAGGTATATACAAAAGTATGAAGGGTATTGCTTAACGCATTGTAAGCCGCCCTGAGTCTCCGAAGAAGGGCGGCATATAAATCGAACCAATAAATAAATCGAACCAATAAAGAATGAAGGTTGCTAGCAAGCCAGGCAGGAGGGAATCTTCCTAACAATCCTTTTGGATAGGGAGTGAGTGCTGTGTTCCATCCACAAAGCCAGAAAGGAGGAGGGGGAATCTAACCCACCGAGGCTGCTCCGATCCATGTTTGGAAGCATGACGTGCCTGGTTTTTGAGGCATGGAAGGGCCAGTCCCCCCCACCCCACCCCACCTCACTCCAACCCACCCCACCTCACTCCAACCCACCCCAACACCACCAGGGCATTCACCTGATGCAAATCTACTGGCCGAATTCCAATTTGGAAGATTAGAGGATGAAGCTCAAATTGGCAGCATGTGCTTTGAATTAAATCAGGCAACCTTTTTTTCCCCCTGTTGCTCTGGACTGATTAGTACTGGAGTGGGGGGAGACGGACGACTGCTTTTTCTTGGCAAGGCTGCCTGGTTTCGAATAATAGAAAAACACACACCTTAAGTTGCTTTGTGTTTGCAGATACAACACCCTGTGACTTATGGCGGTGACTGGGTTGTCTTTTCTTTTTTTAAAAAAAACCGATTCCACCCCCCACACGCCGTCCGTGAATGCAACAGCAAAGACAGGGAGATGGAGATACAGAGATGGGCCATTGTGTCTTAAACAAACACCGTTTTAAAATATATGGAGATGCCGTGTTACCAATCTCTCTCTCTCTCTCTTCTACTGTTTTCCTGCAATTTCCATACTGCGTGCATCTTATGAGTAATGCTCTAACACTAGGCCTCTCCTCACTGCCTTACCAGAAACAAAAATAAATTGCACAGGGACAGCACACCTCATGTACTGCATGGTGCTAGACCTGAGTGAGAAACTTTTAAAATTAACGGTCTGGAGACTGTTGGCCGGGGACCTGGAGCCAAAGCACTGGTTACCTATAAGCAAGGCTAATATTTCATATGTTTTTCTCTCTTTTTGTAGATGGAAAACGAGAGTTGGTTTTCTACCCCTTGGTTCTTATAGTACCATCCAGAGGGGAGTTTCAGCAGGTTTTGACCAGTTCTGGAGAACCGGTAGCGGAAAATTTGGGTAGTTCGGAGAACCGGTAGTAAAAATTTTGACTGGCCCCGCCCAAAATCCAGTTTCTGCCTCCTGAGTCCCAGCTGATCGGGAGGAAAAGGGGATTTTGCAGTAACCTTCCCCTGGAGTGAGGTGGGAATGGAGATTTTACAGTATCCTTCCCCTGCCACGCCCACCAAGCCACACCCATAGAACCGGTAGTAAAAAACATTTGAAACCCACCACTGATACCATCTTATATGGTACTTGGATGAGACGCAAAATGTCTTCAAAAAGAAAAACCAGGAAGTCCAGCTGCCTCTTGAGGGGAAAAAAAGCACCATTGGGGACAACCATGAACTGGATGACTGAGAATCTCCACAGAAAACCAGGAAAACGTGCAACCGGAGCCCTATCAAGAGCCTTGATAGTACAATGGTCTAAGCACCCTGTTATTAACACAGCTGCCTGCAATTTACTGCAGGTTCGAATCTCTCCAAGGCTCAAGGTTGACTCAGCCTTCCATCCTTTCTAAGGTAGGTGAAATGAGGACCCAGTTTGTGGGGGCAATAAGCTGACTTTGTATAAATATACAAAAGTATGAAGGCTATTGCTTAACGCATTGTAAGCGGCCCTGAGTCTCCGGAGAAGGGCGGTATATAAATCAAATTAAAAAAAAAAAACGTGGCTCATACGCCTTTGCAAACCTTCAGCTCAACAAAAGATTTTGCATGCGTAACCCATGCCAAAATCACTTCACTCTGCTTTAAATTTAAGGGCATCGGGTTTTAATTTCTTTAAAAAATCAGGCCATGCAGCTTTGGAGGAAGCAAGGGAAGCATTCAAAGGACGTTATGTTCGCGGCCTTCAAAGAAACACCATGTTTACCTGAAAAGAAGACTAAAAAAAAAATAAAAATAAAAATACGGGGATAGAAGCAGGGGCGTTTTTCTATCTGTTTTTTTGAAGGGTGGGGGGAGAATTTTAGGAGGGGGGTAAATCCTCCTAGATTGGGGATTGTTTTTTTTCGGGATAAACCACTGTGGGAAATCAGCCATCAGCAAATCCCTGGAATTTCCTAGACCCTCAAAGGGATGGCGTACAGTTGGCAGGCCTCCATCTGTGTTCACTGCAGAGATGAAGCCAGTATTCCTCTCCCCACCCTCTAAACCCTCTCCTCTCCCCACTTCCTCCTTTTTTTCCACCTTGTAAGCAAAGTCCTCATAAGGCTCCCAGCCCCATTCCTGCCCTCGCCTCCTCCATGCTTACGTTCCCAGCAAAGCCACACTCAGAATCTGATTCTCTGGCTTTAAGCTCCAGTCTACCAGCAAAGTGCAACAGAAAAGCTTCGGCAGTTAACATCCCAGGGCTCAATGGGCAGCTCTTCCTTGCATCATCACGCTTATCTCCAGATTAAGAAAGAAAGCAGAGGCCCAGGAGAGCGGGTGGGTGGGTGGGGGGGGAGTGGGGGAATGAGACCAAATCTGTTTTAAGCCATCACCCCTGCAAGTGTGGCGGGGCTCGCTTGCTCGTCCTTCCTTCCCACTTGACCATTTCACTGGGAAGCAAAGTGACAAAAGAAAGGAGAGGAGCCAATGGAGAGAGAGTTGGGTTTTAAGAGACTAGAATCGGCGCAAAAAATGTGGTAGCTTGATTATTGCCAGCTACCGGGTAGAGTAATCATAACAAAATTCTGCGACCGGCAGCTCATTATCTGTTGGGCACAATGCAAGGAATGGTATTGATGTCTACGGAGATTCTCAATGATCCAGGTCATGGTTGTCCAAAATATGATTTTTTTTAAAAAAAGGGGCAAATGGATTTTCTTGGGGGTTTTTTTCCCTTTGAAAATGTTTAGCATCTCTTATAGAATAGAATAATAGAGTTGGAAGGGAGCTTGGAGATCTTTTAGTCCAACCTCCTGCTTAGGCAGGAAACCCTACACCACTTCAGACAAATGGTTATCCAACATCTTCTTAAAATCTTCCAGTGTTGGAGAATTTACAACTTCTGGAGGCAAGTTGTTCCACTGATTAATTGTTCTCACTGTCAGGAAATTTCTCCTTAGTTCTAAGCTGCTTCTCTCCTTGATTAGTTTCCACCCATTGCTTCTTGTCCTGCTTTCAGGTACTTTGGAGAATAGCTTGACTCCCTCTTCTTTGTGGCAGCCCCTCTTCTCATCCAAGAAAAATTAGAACTGAAGAAGCTTCTAGGATGAGAGGGGAAATGTTTTCAAAGGAAAAAAAAACTTAGAGAAAGTCCAGTTGCCTTTTGAAGAAAAGCACCTTTGGGACAAGTGGTATGGATCTATAAAAGCCTTATATACTTAGCAGCTGACTCTCAGTGGAGCCACCCATCTGGCAATGAATCTGAAAAATAGTAATTAATAATTGGGTGTGTGAGAATGGTGTTGTTTTTTCTGGGTAGCCCATTCGTTGGGAGGAGAGCAGACCTTGGCTCCCACTCTCTCAATATGCAGAAATTCAGTTAAAAGTTAAATCTCCTCCCAAACTTTTGGCTGTCTTTATTCATTTTGATGTTTGATTTTGACTCTGATTTTGAATGTATTTGCAGTGAAGCCGCATTTTAATAGGCCCATAGTGGTCCGTTATTCCTGAATGTTCGTTAAATGAGTGAGTACATTATCGGTGGTGATGTCTTTATGTAAATGCTGAAAACAATGTCACTGGTATTACCGTGTTTCCCCGAAAATAAGACCCCGTCTTATATTTTTTTGAACCCTGAAAAAAGCACTTGGCCTTATTTTTGGGGAGGTCTTATTATTTTGGGGTGCATGGAGCAAGACGGGGCTCCTCTCGCCGTCTTACCTGATTTCCAGCTCTGTCTCCCTAACCCTAACCAGAGGAAATGGTGGGGACCGGCATTTAAATATTTTATGCATATTTACGCATATTTTAAATATGCGTTTAAATATTTTCAGGGAGGGCTTATTTTCAGGGGGGGGGACTTATTTTAGCGCACATGCTCAAAAGCCCGAAAGGCAGTGGTGGGATTCAGCCAGTTCGCACCACTTCGGGAGAACAGGTTGTTAACTTTCTGAGCAGTTTGGTAAACTGGTTGTTGGAAGAAATCATTAGGGCAGAGAACCAGTTGTTAAATGATTTGAATCCCACCACTGCCGAAAGGGCTTATTATCCGGGGAGGTCTTATTTTTTGGGAAACACAGTATTTTTCATTATCACTTCATTATATAAACAGCATGAAAGATACTACAGTAAATTCAAGGGACACTGTATCTATCATATCCGACATCTATTGCAATGAGGTTTGTAAATGCAGCTTTCATTATAATGCTGCTTTATTGAGACTTGGTGTTTTCTTGGCTATTGTAATCTGCCTTGATTGTTGGATGAATAATATGGGGGGGGGAGTAGGGAAAGGAGAATTGCATTCAAATCCAAGGAGAGTCCTCTCCATGGTTGATCTGCCTATATTTGTCTACATGAATACAGACTTGGAGAGGGGGGGAATAAACTCACATTGTAATGCATAGAAAATACACCTTTTTTGCTTTTTCGCCATTTAAACTTGAATATAAATAGAACATGAAGGAGTCTGTGGCATTCAGGAGCAACTGAAAATGCAGCTCTTCCAGAGATTACACCTCAGGAGTTGTCTGTGCGTTCCCCCTTAAATCCAAAATTGTACTATTGAATCCTACACAGCTTATTTTATATAAAAATGGTAGGGGAAAAAAAATTAAACAGCCAGTCAAAAGGGGGGGGGGATCTCGGAGTCTTACTTCGACATTTGTTTTTCTCGCCGAAATCTCATGTTCACACAAGATCCTTAGTGAAAGGCAACATTGGAAAACAGCCAGAAGAAGCAAGCAAAGATCAAGGATAAGAATATACATGAGTCTTCAAAGGGGAACATCCCAGGGGTGGGATTCAACCAGTTAAGACCGGTTCGTGTAAACTGGATGCTAATTTTACATCTGGTTCGCCGAACTGGTAGTTGCAAGGACTGGATGGCCCCGCCCACCCCACCCCTCCCCTCCCAGAAGTCTCTACGTGGCTCATTTTGGATGCCAGGTAAGTGCAGGGCCCACACAGAGGCTCTGGGAGACCAAAAAATGGGCCTCCTGGAAGTTCCAGAAGTCTGGAGCCCTCCAGAGCTCTGGGGATGCCATTTTCGCCTTCCTGGAGGCTCGAGGAAAGCCTCCAGAGCCTGGGGAGGGTGAAAACACCCCTCCGCCACCATGGTTCAGGAGCCCAAGTAGGCCACGCCCACCATGGCCATGCCCACCCAGCAACTGGGCAAAGAACTGGTTGCTAAATTTTTTGAATCCCATCCCTGGAAACATCTACAATACAGTCCCTGAATGTGGCTTAAGTTATGCTTTCATTTAACTTCTTGCTTATGGGTACATCACCGTTGATGATGTCACTCCTAAGGGGCCAAGAAGCTCACTTCTACTGCTATGGATTCATTAACCAGCTTTGATCACATAATTAAAAAAAAAGATTACTGTCTATATCTTATCCCAACTAGAAGATTCATCAACTTGATCCATCCATCAGTCCAGCAAAACAATCTTGGTCTGATTTTCTGCCTGGCATGTGATTGTCTAGCAAACAAGACCAGCCTGAGTCCAGTGAAAGAATGAATGGGAGAAAGAAAGAGGGAGAACTTAGACAAATCCTTGTCTAGTTGTCTTTTGTGTGTGTGGGGGGGAATTCAATGTACTTTATTTTCTCATTTTGAAGAAACTTCATGATCAGTGGAGAGGTTTGGTCAAATTGGCCTTGGTCCTCTCTTCATTTACCCAACACTTTAGAACTCAACTTGATTTCCAGACATTGTGAACAATTACTGAGAGTCAACTCACACATGCAGGCCATCACCGAACCATCAATGGAAAATGGACCCACATAAAGAATGGCCATTAAGATTTTCTTCCCCTCATTAGAGAATCAAGATAGACAATAGACTTGATCAAAAGTGTAGGCTTGCATGCAGTTAAAGACAGACTCATCACATTTAGGAAACATTGGATGGTTACAACTGAGAATTGCCTGGTATTTTGATTAACCACAATGACCCTGATAACATTTCTCAAACATTAGGGGGAAATTAGGTTGCAGGCATCCTGAATCGCCTAGTACAGATCATACATCTACTAATGTCTTATTTGGAGCTAGTCATTTGCACTTGGATACCTACTTTGGATACACAGTTTTAGAAACAAAGAACTTTTAATGAATCCACATGTTGCCAAAGTACAATTTCTACTAGTTCCATGATCGGTCATGTGAGATGGGAGTTGTAGTTCAACAACATCTGTGGGATCATCTCAGTCCCTGCTCAGTCTAGAAGAAAACTGAAATCTACAATGTAAAAGAACCTTTTCTGCAATAAGGACTCCAACCCTACAGGAAACTATGGGAGGAAATCACTAGGAGATGTGAATTAAGGAGGCAACCTTAAGCTCTTATCCATAAATATATAATTAAGCCAAGGGTCTATGGAGATTCTCAATCATCCAGGTCACGGTTGTCCCAAACCGTGCTTTTTTCCCCCAAAGGCAATTGGACTTTGTTTTTTCCTTGAAGATCTTTCACTTCTGAAGAACCGAAGAAGCTTCTTCGATGAGAAGCAAAACGTCTTCAACAAATAAAGAAAAAACACCGTCCAGTTGCCTTTGGAAAAAAGCACCTTTAGGATGACTAACCAAGCATAATAGCTATAAATGCAACCTGAGGGGTTGAATGCATTTTGAGTTGATACCTTCAGGGGTTAAATGCATTTTGTGGACACAGTATATATGTGTGTGTGTGTGTGTGTGTGTGTGTGTGTACAGTTAATATTTCGGGTTTCTTCTCGTATATTTGTGAACATATCCCTAAAAGGGTAGAAGCGACGTTTCGACAGAATCTCATCTGCCATCATCAGGCTTATGTGTGTGATACTTTTCACAAAGCAGCTAATTTTAAATGTGATATCTGGGAAAGCCAACACGAAAATGTATAAGTAATTGCACTACAGAGCAAAAAACAAAACAAAACTCTAAAACATTGGGCCTTCTTCCACTGAAATTTTGTTTGTTGTATTTTATCTTTTCACTCATCTACCTGATTTATTTATTTATTTATTTATTTATTTATTTATTTATTTATTTATTTATTTTTCATATTTCTTTGCCGCCCACTCTCCAAGGACTCTGGGTGGCTTACACCAAAGACAGTATACTAAATAGCATATTGCCCCCAACAATCTGGGTCCTCAATTTACCCACCTCGGAAGAATGGAAGGCTGAGTCAACCTTGAGCCGGTGAGATTTGATCCACTGATCTGCTGAACTAGCAGTCAGCTGAAGTAGCTGCAGTACTGCACTCTAACCACTGCGCCACCTCGGCTCTATGATGCGCCACCTCGGCATCATATTTACCCTATAGAAATAAATCCCCTTAAATCAGTTTAACTCTGTAGGACTAGCTTCCCCAATTAAGGGCCTTCACATCTTTTGCATTAAAAGTTGTGTCATCTCTGACCTTTGTCCAAGCTAACCGAGACAACTTGGAAAGATTCGGGTCCCACGATATTCGGAGAGTCGCGGACTAAGAAAGTGAATTTAAGTTGTCTCAAAACAGCAGGAACTGCAATTTGTTGTAGATGCGAAGAAGGAGAGAGAACTGGCAGAGGATACCTATAAATCATATGAGTGATTTTGAAACATGTTTGCTCTGGCTTTTTACAAGTTATGCAGGAGACAGCAGAAGCAGAGGGCCTGCTATCTCATCTTAGAAAACATATTTCTGAATATTTCTCTGCATTAAAAAGACCCCAAACCCCTTCCATCTACCAAAATAGCTATACCCTTCATCTTGGCAAGTGAATTTAATCTATGATCTTTAATCTTTAATCTTAAAGATATACAGCAGCCCTTGTACGCTCAAATAACACAAGCCAGAATTCTCCGGAGTAAAATGAAAAATGGCACTGATACAACCACTCAGACATAGGCTTCTTCAGAAACTAAGATTTCTTAGCTTCTAAAAGTCAGATCATGTGGGTTGAGGTTTGCTCCAGTGCAGATTCACACAGCTAAATATACCTCCACACAACATAGTAAGTATTGCACGTTGCAATTTATCAGCAATAGCAATAACATTTAGACTTATATACTACTTTACAGTGCTTTACAGCCCTCTCTAGGCAGTTTACAGAGTCAGCCTCTTGCCCCCAACAATCTGGGTTCTCATTTTACTTACTGGAAGGATGGGAGGCTGAGTCAACCTTGAGCCTGGTGAGATTTGAACTGCCAAATTGCAGGCAGCCGGCAGGCAGCAGAAGTAGCCTGCAGTACTGCACTCTAACCACTGCGCCACTGTGGCTCCCAGATCGAGAACACAAACTTCCTCTGCAACTTTTGATTTCTATGCGCATTTATTTTATTTTTATATGAAAGAGTGCAAACCTTTTATTCCTCATTGACAGCAGAAGAGCTATAGTTGCAAAACGCACCATCCCTGATTTGGCCTACAATAAGTATTATCTGCTTTCCAATGCATAAACCAGAGGCCCACGATTGGAGGTCAAAAGGTCTTGCAAAACCTAAGCTGTAGCCCTTCAAGATCCTTTCCAAAAGTTGCCACCAAATTTTAATTTTCCCTTTGAACAAAGTGGGGCATTTTTAAATATGCGAGGAATAATTATATTTAACTTGATTTGCTGATTTAGATTAAAATGTGATTAAATCTAATTTTGTCACAATGCTGACCTGAAGTTACTTACATTTAAGTAATGTAAATTCTAGCTTGCTACTTGAAAAAAAGCTATGCATTCTTGACATAAATACTCAAATACTCTTTTTTTTTTTTACAGTCCTTTTCTTTCATAGGTGAAGGAATGAGCTGTCCCCTCACACCTACTCTAGAAATTTATGCATATGGTGCTTTGATAAGTCCCAGGAGCAAGAGAAATGCAAGATATATTCAGGATTTAAGACTGCATTGGTCCATATAATCCTGTATTTTAGAAGGATTGACATTCCAAAAATTCTATTCTATTCTATTCTATTCTATTCTATTCTATTCTATTCTATTCTATTCTATTCTATTCTATTCTATTCTATTCTATTCTATTCTATTCTATTCTATTCTATTCTATTCTATTCTATTCTATTCTGTTGCATTCCATTCCATTCCATTCCATTACATTACATTACATTACATTACATTACATATTCTACTCTACTCTACCCTACTCTAAAGGTAAAGGTGCTAGTCATTCCCGACTCTAGGGGGCGGTGCTCATCTCCGTTTCAAAGCCGAAGAGCCAGCGCTGTCCGAAGACGTCTCCATGGTCATGTGGCTGGCATGACTAAACACCAAAGGCGCACGGAACACTGTTACCTTCCCACCAAAGGTGGTCCCTATTTTTCTACTTGCATTTTTTACGTGCTTTCGAACTGCTAGGTTGGCGGAAGCTGGGACAAGTAATTGGAGCTCATCCCGTTACGTGGTGCTAGGGATTTGAACCGCTGAACTGCCGACCTTTTGATCGACAAGCTCAGGTCTTAGCCACTAAGCCACTGCGTCTACTCTACTCTGCTCTACTCTACTCTCCTCTACTCTACTCTCCTCTCCAGCAAATGAAAGTTGCTGTAAATTAACTACACACAAATTAAAAAACACTGTAGCTCTGTCCATGGTACTTAGGAGGTACTTTGTCAGATATTTAAAATATTATTTTAAAATATTCTAATTTACTAAAAAAAAAAAAAAAACCTGCTCTGCTAAGTTAACATGAATAGAAACAATCTCAGACATCTGATGCCTGACCCATATTTATGATGGTTGCAGTGTACGGTTGTACGCAATCTTTTGCGACCTTCTGGCAAGCAATGGGGATGTTGGATTCCCTTAACAACCATGTTACTAACTTAACAACTGCAATGAATCACTCGACCAATGTGTCAGGAAAGATTGTAAAATGGGGCACAACTCACTTAACCAATGTCTCACTTAGCGACAGAAATTTGGGGCTCAGTTGTGGTCGTAAATCAAGGCCTACCTGCATGTACACAGCTCATTCTCATTTTAATTAATTCCAGACTTAAAACATGGGGTTTTTTTTTCCTTAGAAACAAGACCCATTAAAGGCCCACTGAGATATAAGTCAAGAGCCTTAAACATACATGAAACTGATCAGCATAATTTAATTCAGTCTCTTCCAACAGAGTAATTCAGGGAGCTGTAGTCCCTATGCATAAGGAAGACTGTAGGCTACAGAATATTTGTGTTGTTGGGCTCCTTTGTTTAAAATTACACTTTGAATCATATTCTGGATCTTAGCAACTGTAGTTGAAAGTCCAATCTCACTAATGTGTGTGTGAAATAAAACTTTGAAGTGCACAGCTTAAAATCTCCACTTATTTAAGTATGAAAATAATGAATACTGAAATAATGAATTGTGAATTAACCATTGCAAGTGGAAAATTTAAGATCTATGGGATCGTTGCCAAAGAGAATATGAATTGCAGCATTACAAATGGCCAATTAATAAATACTGCTCCAGCATTTTGCAATAAAGTACAATCTCATCTCTCCAAAATAGCCAGGGGATATCCAAAAATGCTCAGATAATCAGAAATTTAGTACACAGGAGCGATCATTTACATATCATTATGCTGACACAAAACTCCTTGGGTGATAACACAATGAATTGGGAGTATTATCTATTTGTATAGCAGAGACACGGATAATAACACAACGCCAAAAAAAAAAAATTGACAACATGCTTATGAATTTTGCAAATATGACAAGACTCAGCTGGGGGCCTTCAGGGTTTCTCTCAACCAGTAGATTGAACTGTTTTTCGGGATCAGTGTAAATGTCCACTTCATCGAAAATGCAGCCAGACATTCAATGAAGCCTGCAAACAGGGTAGTGTGGGTGGTCGTATCCATCCCATAATTGCTGTACTCAGCATCTCCTTGTCAGGTGGATGCTACTTCTGTACACCAAGAACTGTAATTGAACGATCACAGCTCGAAAATAAAAATGTAGTTACCAAACCTTGACAAACTGATCAAACTTTCAGGGACCTACGGGGGGGTGGGGAGAATGTATTAATGTTATCTCCAGTGGTGGGATTCAAATAATTTAACAACCGGTTCTCTGCCCTAATGACCGGCTGGGTAGGCGTGGCTCGGTGGTCATGTGATCGTGTGGGCGTGGCCAACTCAACATCACTCACGTCGATGGGCGCTTCACCTTAGCTGTTACAATGTGATAAGGGTTAACCCAAGAGGCAGTTTCTATAAGCAGGGCAATAAAGATTAGGCTAGAAACAACACCAGAATGTTTCCTTCCTGCCTTCCTTACAGGATTAGCCCTGTAAAGTGGGAAAAAAGAAAATAAGATTTCTTCCAACAACTGGTTCTCCGAACTGCTTAGAAAATTAACAACTGGTTCTCCCGAATAGCTGTGAACTGGCTGAATCCCACCACTGGTTATCTCCCCCCTTAGCTAGATTTCCTCTTTCTATACCATGTACTGTAGCTTGTCCTTGTTCACATTGAGCACACATTGTTCTTGATGTTCATTTATCTCACCAAGTGGGCAGCATACCAATTTGGTAAAATATAAACAAATAAATGTGCAGGCTGCTCATTATTTTCCAAGTGTCCACTCTCCCATTCTTGGCTTCCAGGGTTCTTTATTTTATCCTTATTTACTTATTAGACCGTTCGAAGTGACAATCGTACTGGAAAAAAGTGACTAATGACCGTTTTTCACACTTGCAACTTCCCCATGATCACGTGATCAAAATTTGGGTGGTGGGCAACTGACCCCTCTTTAAGACGGTTGCAATGCCCCAAGGTCACGTGATCCTCTCGTGCGACCTTCCAATGGTCAACGTCAATGGGGAACCTAGATTCACTTAACAACCATGTTATTAATTTAACAAATACAGTGATTCGCTTAACAACCCTGGCAAGAAAGGTTGTAAAATGGGGCAAAACTCACTTAACAAATGTGTCTCACTTAGCAACGGAAGTTTTGGGCTCAATTGTGGTCATAAGTTGAGGGCTACCTGTATTACAGAAAGAGGAAGTGAAATAAAACCAAATAAGGACCCAATCAGTGGTAAGTCCCAAATATCTTTTATGCAGTCAACGTTGTCCTGATTACTACTACAACCACTGCCTTCAGTCTGTGATTCTAACTCACCTTACCCACACAATATACCTCAGGTGTCCACTTCTAGCCATTTAATTTAAAGGTCCTTTTTGAAAAAAATCAGCTTCTCTTGTCTATTCCTTTTGAAGCATTCCGTGGAAAAATTGCATACATGCATACATACATATGTCTCCGTGTGTGAAATGACCTATAAAATTATGATTGGAGAACAAGAGATGATGAAAACAAAGCAGTCCTAGATCCTTCCATGGTCTCAACCCTTCCCACGTTCCAAAATTAGAATTATGGCATGGAGACATAACAGCATTTATAAATAGTAACTCATTTATAATCGCACACATGCAAACAGACACACGAACACACAATCCCGGTCTCCGCCTCCAATCAAAATAATAATAATAATAATATTTCTACAAAGCACAGTTTCTAAATGGCAGCTTCCATTAGCCTTTTCAAGGGGTGGGGGGCAGGAGATTCACTTTTAAACACCCCCCCCAATCTTCTCTTCTCTTTAATTTTGTGAGGGTGTGGCTCAATTATCAAAGTACCAGGGCTATATTCTACCAGCCCTGGATGACATCTTCGAATCTCACTGTTTGAGAAAGTTGTATAACATTCTCAGAGACTCTTCCCATCCTGCTTACAATCTTTTTGGACTGTTGCCTTCTGGAAGAAGATGCAGAACAATTAAAAGTCGGACCACACGTTTTCTGAATCGTTTTTATCCCAGAGCTATAACTGCACTCAACAATGAACTAAAGGGCCACCATCAGTGAGTGGTTGGACAGCATTACTTGGTCTGTTGTGTGGATGTTTGGGTGGTGAACTGGTAGCAACCCACCACTGAACAAGTGAAAAGCTTTCTTGTTAATTAGGCACCTACGTGTCTGAGCCAATCATTCATTGATTGGCTGGCCCACAAAAGTTTGCCATCTCCATTTGCCCCATTCTTTTCCATAGAGGTGGGAATAGGCCCATAGGAATCCGCACTATACAAAAGTGCCTATAGTCAAGGCTATGGTTTTCCCAGTTGCAATGGTTGGCTGTGAAAGTTGGACCATAAGGAAGGCTGAGCGCCAAAGAATGGAGGCCTTTGAACTCTGCTGCTGGAGAAGACTCCTGCAAGTCCCTTGGACTGCAAAGCGATCAAACCGGTCAGTCCTAGAGGAGATCAACCCTGACTGCTCTTTAGAAGGCCAGATCCTGAAGATGAAACTCAAATCCTTTAGCCACCTAATGAGAAGGAAGGACTCACTGGAGAAGAACCTCATGCTGGCAATGATTGAGGGCAAAAGAAGGGGACGGCAGAGAATGATGTGGCTGGATGGAGTCACTGAAGCAGTCGGCGTGAGCTTAAATGGACTCTGGGGGTGGTAGAGGACAGGAAGGCCTGGAGGAACGTTGTTCATGGGGTCGCGATGGGTCGGACACGACTTCGCAACTAACAACAACAACACAATCCACCCCCTTCAAATTAGCCCTCCCCAATGAGATAGGAAAGCCTGCCTCCACCACGCCCCTTCAAAAATAAGAAGAAAATGTGGGGAAGAGGACCATTGGGGGTAGTGGAGGAGATTTTGAGAGATTAAGAAGAGAGGTAAGCAAATGAGAACAGAAGGACAGGGAGAACAATTAATCAGTAGAACGAGAGCCCTTGGTGCTTTCTGAATGTGGTTGTTTTCTTGCAAACATTTCATTACCCAAACTAGGTAATATTGTCAGTGCTGGTAAGAAGTGAGGTTTGCTCAGAGGTGGCATTCAGCAGGTTCTGACCAGTTCGGAGAACTGGTAAATACCACCTCTGACTGGCCCTGGCCCCATCCTCCCGAGTCCCAGCTGATTGGAAGGAAATGGGGATTTTGTAGTATCCTTCCCCTGGAGTGGGGAGGGAATGGAGATTTTACAGTATCCTTCCCCTGCCATGCCCACCAAGCCACGCCCACAGAACTGCTAGTAAAAAAAAATTGAATCCCACCACTGCGTTTGCTCTCAATTTATATTCTAGTGACAGGGCAAGTCAACTCATTTTAAAAAATGATGGATCAAAGGCCCCTGTCAACTTTCTATAACATTTGATGTTGGAAATCTTGAAACAATGGAAACAAAAAGCTCCTTAGGTTATTTGGAGCTTGGGGGGGGGGGGACAAAAATCCAAAACCTGAAATATGGAATTTTTACCACCCTAAGTTTAGAATATTTGAAAAAACAGTTCAAACATTTCAAGCTTTGAAGGATTTGCATATTCCTATTGATCAGGTTGCTATAAATGACCAAGCCTGAACCGGTGAAATGAAATAGAAAAAGACAATTAAAATGAAAAACTGGGATTTTAAATTGTGCAACAAAGAAGTGTGATCAAGAGACACACAGAGAGAGAAGACACACAAGCCAAGGAAAGCTTTAGGCCTGGTCTGGCACTGCGCAGCTAAAATAACATTTGCTTAAATCTCAGCCTTGCAAAGCAAATGAGGGCAGTTTGCCTTGGGCGGAATCTGGCAGATTTTGCTGAGACAGAAGAAAGGAGAGAAGTAAGGGCTGATGTATGACTTATCTGGAGCTGCAGGCTTTTCTTCTGGGGCGGGGGAGGGAGGGAGGGAGAGGGAGGGGCAGAGAGATTCAGAGAGACACACAGAGAGACAGACAGAGACAGAGAGACAGAGAGACAGAGAGAGAGACAGAGAGAGACAGAGAGAGACAGAGACGAGAGAGAGAGAGAGAGAGAGACAGACAGACAGACAGACAGACAGACAGACAGAGAGACAGACAGACAGACAGACAGAGACAGACAGAGACAGAGAGAGAGAGACACACAGAGAGAGACAGAGACAGAGAGAGAGAGACAGAGACAGAGACAGACAGGCAGACAGACAGAGAGAGACAGACAGAGACAGAGAGAGAGAGACACAGAGAGAGACAGAGACGAGAGAGAGAGAGAGAGAGAGAGAGAGAGAGAGAGAGGGAGGGAGGGAGGGAGGGAGGGAGGGAGAGAGAGAGAGAGAGAGAGAGAGAGAGAAGAAAAAAAGATGTTGAGCTGCCTTCATGGTTTTTATCCATTCCCCTTTTCAGCTAATAAATTACAGGGCCAATTCAGGGGTGGGAGGGTGAGAATTAACCCACCCCACTTCCCCCATGGAAGGGACGTGCCCATAAAATATAGAGCAGATGGGCTTCACACAGTACAGTGGCCCGGCTACACCTGGCTCGCAGACCAGCCGTTGCTCTGGGAATGTTGGATGGAGGATGTCTGGCCCTGGCTAAGCAGAAGGATAAAGTTTTAGTCCGCATGCAAATTTCCTTGCCCCGGACATAGGTTCATCCAGACAAAGAGCTTCTGTGGAAAGCAGTGGGAAGGCGGAGAAGGGAATAGAAGAGATTGCCAAAGATGGCCTGTTTATCGTTCTCTCCTAAGCCATCAAACTGATGAATGAGTCGCTCCTCTGGGTCTTGTTGGACCCGTTTTTTTATTTCATATGATCTGTCCCACTCTCCAAACTGGGCCCCGATGTAGTGAGTGTAGTTGAAGGGGAAGTTTCTCTCACCGAGGAGAACCAGATTTGTAGCTACACAAAAACCTGCCTTACTGATTTCTATCCAAGTCTTTCCTCTACTTCGTTGCCTCTGCAGATGGGATTCCTTCCCGTCTACCACCAAGCTCCCCAAAAGAGATGATTTGGACAACTCAAGGAATCCTAAGAGTACTAACAGATTAACAGAGTTGGAAGGGATCTTGTAGATCATCTAGTCCAACCCCCTCGCCTCCCCCACCCAAGCAGGAGACCCTATACCCGTGATGGTGAACCTATGGCACGCGTGCCACAGGTGGCACGTGGAGCCATATTGGTGGACATGTAAGCTCAGCTCCAGTGCACATGCACGTGCTGACCAGCTGATTTTCGGGCCTTCTGGGCCCACCGGAAGTCGGCAAACAGGCCATTTCCGGCCTCCAGAGGGCCTCGGGGGGGGAGGCCATTTTCACCCTTCCCAGGCTCCTAGAAAGGCTCTGGAGCCTGGGGAGGGCAAAAAAACGGGCCTACTGGGCCCACCATGCCATCACGTGCCAAAAACAGGGGAAGCATGGGGTGCATAGAATGATGGGTGTAGGCGCATGCGTGTGTGACCTCCTGCACTCCCCACACTTTAGCCATCACTGCCCTACACCATTTCTTACAGATGGCAGCCCAGTCTCTTCTTGAAAGCTTCCACTGATGAAGCTCCCACAACTTGCTTCTTGTCAACTTCTGTTCCATGGGTTGGTTGTTCTCACTGTCAGAAAACTTCTCCTTATTTCCAGGTGGAATCTCTCCTTGTTCAGTTTCCATCCATTATTCTGCAAAACTATATTCTTGATTGAAACTCAGTTGGAACCCAAGAGCAGGTTGCGTCCATGTTTCAAATGCAAACGACCAGTTTACCTCAAAGTCAACATTTGCCTCTCAACCAAGGGGAGCACTAGTCTGATTTCCCCATTCACACAAGGCTTGGAAGCTAAGCAGGCTTGTTTAAGTGTTTGTATGGGAGACAAGGGCGGTAAGCTAGACTGAGATGTAACGCAGAATCCCAGAAAGATCGTGGCTCAGCTCTTCCATTGTCTCCTCACAAACACTACATGGAAGTCACTTGGAGTCCAACCTGGCCATCCTTTCCCTCTAATTTGGGACCCAGGGAATCTGGAGTTGATACATCTGATATTTCTGTGCAAATCAGATCAATTTAAAGGGCTGCCCGTTTTGAGTCCAATGCAAAGACCGCACGAAGGTTGTGTCGTTGGAAGTCTAAAGTTGCCCATCAGTTAGCTCTCAGCTAAAAGTCTGAGCAGGCAAATAGGTTTCTGGATTCATTTTCCTACTGACTACACGATATGGGCTTCTGTATGCAATAATTAAATTTACAATTAAATCTGCATTATAAATTAGCATAAGAAATTATGCAAATCCTGGCTCTTTTTTTGTTCTTCTGGGGTGAGGCTTTTTTTCTTTTTTCTTTTTTTGCCTTTTTCAGCAAGGCAATCTAGGAAGGAATTGAAATGAATCTAGAGGTCACACAAAAGGTGACTTAGAAATCTCCTTTCAATATAGCCAATACATTTACAGCTGTACATTGCACTGGAAGAAGAGGGAGTCAAGCTATTCTCCAAAGCATCTGAGGGCAGGACAAGAAGCAATGGGTGGAAAACTCACCAAGGAGAGAAACAACTTAGAACTAAGGAGAAATTTCCTGACAGTTAGAACAATTAATCAATGCAACTACTTGCATCCAGAAGTTGTGAATCCTCCAACACTAGAAGTTTTTAAGAAGAGATTGTTAGGCATTTGTCTGAAAGTGGTGTAAGGTTTCCTGCCTGAATAGGGGGTTGGATTAGAAGACCTCCAAGGATCCCTTCCAATTATGATATTTTCTTAAGATTGGCAGTGGTGGGGAATCATTGCTAAAACAAATGCTTCTCGTGCAGAAGACCATGCAGGTCAAATGTTTATGGAGATTCTCAGCCATCCAGGTCATGTTTGATCCCAAAGGTTGCTTTTCCAAAAAAGGCAACTAGACTTTCTTGGTTGTTTTTTTTTCCTTGAAAATGTTTTCGCTTCTCATCCAAGAAGCTTCTTCAGTTCACTGAAGAAGCTTCTTGGATGAGAAGCAGAAACATTTCACACACACACCCAAAAAAAACCCCAAACAACCCAACCACAAGAAAGTCCAGTTGACTTTTGGAAAAGCAAATTTGGGACCTTGCAGGTCAATCTCCAGTTAAAACAAGGTTTGTTAGTCACCACCCAAAGGCCAGATGATTTTTCCATTAGAAAAGCAAAGGGAGGGAAAGGCGGGGAAATATGCCCAGGTGCCTACACACGTACAAAAACACACACAAACCAAAGATATGGAAATCTCCCAGCCATTTCACTGTGTTTTGGACTACCCACAGTAATCCTCAGCTATTTCTTCTTCTTCTTCTTTTTTTTTTTAAAAAAATATGCCTTGTAGCTGTTCTCTCCTAAGTCCAAAGGATCAAGGAACAATAATATAGAAGATTTTTCCCTGAGACTTTAAAGAAACTCTGCCAGCTATAGTAGTCAACGGTGAGTTAAATGGATGAGCCCAACAACACGATGTAAGCCATCTTATTTTCTTTTTTCTTATCCTCTCTTTGAAGAGTTCCTAATAACCTTCCAATGAATATCAGGGTCCTTTGAAATACCCTGAATTGCCCTCTCTCTCTGTTCTGTGAAATAAGTCAGCGAGCAGAAAACAAAACTGAACTGGAATAGTTCTTTTTCTGATTATTCCCTACCTAAATTTTGCCTGCAAATCTCTCTCCTTTAAAGCAGAATTAGGCATACAGACAAACGTCAACAGCAAAAATGGAGGCATGGATCAGGAACATCCCAAAATGATAATTTCCCCAATAAATAGTACTAGGTGCATAGGTTAGCAGGCACATGCTAGGGAACTATGTTATCGTGCTTACAAAATGTGACTCCCTTAATATACAAAAAACCTCCAATTACATTCTGCAATTTTATTATCTGCTAGTGACATATGGAATACATGCATAATGTTATACAAACATCAAAAACTTCATAGCTACTTCTATTTTTCCTCTGTCAACTTCTCTTGTAGGAGCCATGATAGAGTCACCAGAGACAAAATAATTAGACTGAATATCTGTGAAATCTTATTATTAAAATTCTGTCTACCTTGGAACAATCTTCATACAGACAAGTGAGAGTTATAGCTCCTTCCTTCCTGCCTTCCTTCCTGCCTTCCTTCCTTCCTTCCTTCCTTCCTTCCTTCCTTCCTTCCTTTTCTTCCTCCCTTCCTCCAGCCCTCCCTTCCTTCCTTCCTTTCCCAAATCCTGGAACACAAGTGATTTGTGGGTTAGATATAGGACAGAACTCTTGATTCAGAATCATTTAATTTAATTTAATTTAGCACAGCTGTAAGAAGTCTCAAAATACAAAAGAAAAAGTTCTGTCTTTCATAGCTATCCTTACTGATGTTCTGTAGCCACAATTCATGATTTAGGGAGATGTGTGACTTGAGAAAATTGTGCTTCATTTAGTAATCCAAAGATAATCAACCTAGGTTTGAACCAGGGGTGAAATCCAGCAGGTTCTGACAGGTTCTGGAGAACCGGTAGCAGAAATTTTGAGCAATTCGGAGAACTGGCAAATACCATCTCTGGCTGGCTCCAGAGTGGGGAGGGAATGGGGATTTTGCAGTATCCTTCTCCTGGAGTGGGGAGGGAATGAGGATTTTGCAGTATCCTTCCCCTGCCATGCCCACCAAGCCATACCAAGCCCACCAAGCCATGCCCACAGAACCGGTAGTCAAAAACTTTGGATTTCACCACTGATTTGAACATTTTCTTTGAACACAGTCTGAGCTTCTGTAAAACAGTAGGGGCTGCTGTTTCCATGAGAGACCTTCACTCAGTCCTTTTCTGGAGTTATGAACTGGTGATCTTTAACCTTATCAGGATAAAAAAAAATCTAGAAAATGTATTAGTCAGGTTCCTGCCATCCATCCAGAGGAATTAACTCTGGCAGGTCAAAGCATCTGCTTTCCCTACTACTTCCTACCATGTTCCCACCTGGCTATTGATCATATCTGACATTTCTAAACATCTAGGCTGCTTTCCCTTTCATTTCATAACAAGGCTACTTAACTGCAGCAAGCAGCAGAAATCTTCAAATCCTGAGGCTAAATCTTCTCTGAATAATAATCCCTGTCCATCTGTATTAACCACCTGAAGTGGCAAATCTCAACTGCTGAATTTTGCATCATTACAGTAAGTTTCCAGTAAAGGAAATAACATTGGGGTCTACTTTTAACCTAGTGTCCTCCCATTGGGTAGGAATAAGGCAGGGGTGCTATTCAGCAGGTTCTGACAGGTTCTGGAGAACCGGTAGTGGAAATTTTGAATAGTTCAGAGAACCGGCAAATGCCACCTCCGGCTGGCCCCAAAGTGGGGTGGGAATGGAGATTTTGCAATATCCTTCCCCCAGGAGTGAGGGGAACATTTGGGTGAAAGGGATGACAAGTAGGTTTCCTTCATTGTAGAATAGGATAGGATAGGATAGGATAGAATAGAATAGAATAGAATAGAATAGAATAGAATAGAATAGAATAGAATAGAATAGAATAGAATAGAATAGAATAGAATAGAATAGAACAGAATAGAATAGAATAGAATTCTTTATTGGCCAAGTGTGATTGGACACAAAAGGAATTTGTCTTTGATGCATATGCTCTCAGTATACATAAAAGAAAAGATACGTTCATCAAGAATCATAAGGTACAACACTTAATGATAGTCATAGGGAACAAACAAGCAATCAAATCATATTAGGAAACAGTCAATATAAATCGTAAGGATACCAGCAACAAAGTTACAATAATACAGTCGTAAGTGGGAGGAGATGGGTGATAGGAACGATGAGAAGATTAATAGTAATGCAGACTTAATAACTAGTCTGACAGTGTTGAGGGAATTATTTGTTTAGCAGAGTGATGGCGTTTGGGGGAAAAACTGTTCTTTTCTCTAGTTGTTCTGGTGTGTTTAGCAATCAGAAGGCCAAGGATGATTGTGACTCTCCTGCTATGCTTTGCACAATCATCTCTCAAGGGAATGCATCAGGAGACAAATTACCTCAAAGTATCTCTTTTCAGACTGGCACAAGGCGAACAGTCAGGAAGCTGAAGGAGATAGAACATGCTGCCGCCAACACCAGGAGTAGCATCGTCCATTTTCAAAAAGAAAACAAACCTTGACTTGGAAAAATTCTGAAGACATTCTCAAGCAGCCTAAGAATAAAGTAGACAGCAGAAGCTCAGCATCTTTACCCCAAACCAATCAGTAAGATGCTTTACGCCAATGATGGCTAACCTTTTCAGCACCGAGTGCCGAAACTGGAGTGCGCATGTGGGGTTTAGGGCTTTTGCCTACTACCCTTGGCCGCGCCTGCTTCTCCGCCAGGCTTCCGCCTCAGGGGATTCTCCTCTAGCTTTTCTCCTCAGATGACACGCCCCTGCCCATTGCCATGGCCAGTCAGCCATGGTCCCTCCATCCCACAAGCTTCGGCATGGCCCATTCGACGCCTCACTGTTAGTATTGGGCTTTTTGCCTCCTGGGACAGTTAGCCGCCAGCCAATCAGCTAGTTGCCAATGCTGGCAGCCAGAAGCAGGCTTCATCCAAAGGAGTTTTTGTTTCAGGTGGGTATCCTAGCCTTAGAAAGAGAGAGGGATGGAGGAAGGGAAGGGAGAGAGAGAGAGAGAGAGAGAGAGAGAGAGAGAGAGAAGGGAGAAAAGAAAGAAAGAAAGAAAGAAAGAAAGAAAGAAAGAAAGAAAGAAAGAAAGAAAGAAAGAAAGAAAGAAAGAAAAAAAGAGGGTGGGAAGGGAGGGAGAGAAAAAGGAGAGGAAGGAAAGACCACAAACCCTGGCATTAGATGAGCTTCAGTGGATGCTTTGAAATAGCACAGCAATCCAGGGTTGAAAGGGACCTCCGAGGTCATCCAGTCCAAACCCCTGCTCCAGCAGGAGGCTTTATGTCATCTTAATATAATTAGATGCGCCTCTAACACAGAGGAGAAATTCCCAGAAAAGGGAAGGAGTTTACCAGGCACGGCTGCCATGCAGAGGAAGGCAGAGATAGTCCTCGACTTATGGACAACAATTGAGCCCCAAATTTTGGTTGCTAAGCAAGAGCATTGTTAAAGAGGGGCCATGGCCAACTGGCTGTGGCAAATGGGCAGGGGCGTGTCAGCAGAGGAGAAAAGCTAGAGGAGAATCCCCCGAGGCGGAAACCTGGCACAGCCAAGGGTAGGAGGCGAAAAGTCCCATTCCGTGCATGTGTACGCGCGCCGGAGCGCCGGAACCTGGAAGAGATCAGCTGGCCGCCGCACAGGCACGCGGCAGCCAGCTGCTCTTTTGGGTTCCATCACACTCATGCGCGCTGGCCAACTGCTTGCTTCCGGGTTCTGTCGCGCGCATGTGCACCGGCCAGCTGGTCTTCGCGTGAAGAGAGCAACTGTCCAATGCGCATGTGCAAGACAGAACTCAGAAAGAGCAGCCGGTGCGGCTCGCAAGCCCACAGAGAGGGCTCTGCATGCTATCTCTGGCATGCGTGCCATAGGTTCGCCATCATGGCTTTAAGCGTTATAGCAAAATTGAGAGCCAAAGAGCCATTAGTTCTTCTGCCTATGGAGATTCTCAGTCATCCAGGTCATGATTGTCCCAAAGGTGCTTTTTCCAAAGGCAACTGGACTTTCTTTGTTTTTTTTCCTTGAAGATGTTCTGCTTCTCATCCAAGAAGCTTCTTCAGTTTTGACTCAGTTGGGACTCTTACCTTAACGATTGTATTCCTAGACACACTACCTTGAACCATGGAAGTCTGGTTTTTATTTTGGCAATTGGCACAGAGAATTTCTCTAATGGGCCAACGAAAAGCAGATGCCTCAATTCCATTGTGCCTTCATGAGCAACAGCTGTGGCTAAAGGTCTACAACGGGTGTCAGTAACCCACAACTCCGGAGCTGCATGTGGCTCTTTGGGCACTCTGCTGCAGCTTCCTGTCCCATCACTGGCTGGCCCCACCCCTCACCTTCCCCACCCAGTCACTCCTTGCCTGGCCTTGGAAATCCAAGAGATACAGAGAGAAGGGGGAAAGAAGGAGAGAGAGAGACATAGATATATAGAGAGAGGGAGAGAGAAAGGGAGAGGGGAGAGACAGAGACAGAGAGGGGGGAGAGGGAGAGAGAGAGACAGAGAGAAAAGGGTTTTGTGGTTCCTGTTGTTTTTTAACAACCAGTTCTCTGCCCTAATGAGCGGCTGGGTAGGCGTGGCTAGAGGGGGTGTCATGTGACTGGGTTGGAGTGAGTGACGTAGAGTTGGCCATGCTCACCCAGGTTTTGTGGCTCCTGGTGGTTTTTTTCTGTGGGAAACGGGTCCAAATGGCTCTTTGAGTGTTTAAGGTTGCAGACCCCTGGTCTACAATAAAAAACATTAGGATCCTTGTTTATATTAATCAAGGATAGCAACCTTCCTTACATTTTGTATAATGCGTTCCATATATCATGAGCTCCACAAAACAGAATTTTGGGAAGCTCTCGCAGAATCTTACAATGAAGAGAAAAATGTTCTCTCACAATGTGCTATCCTTTCAAAACTGTGGCCTGTTGCACCTCAACAAATTAAATAGGCTCAAACATTTTCCAACACTAAGTCATGGTAGCCATCCGATAAGCCATGGTTTATTTTAACCATCTTATCAAGCTCCATCCATTCATCATTGTAAACCACAATGGCTAAGTTACCTACCATGCCCAATCTTTATTTCTTAAGTAAGGTAAGCCACAGTTGGCTAAATTCATTGTAGATTAACCTACAAACTATTTATTATGTACATGCTACAATTGCGTTTTTTTTCGTAACATAACTAAGCCAAAATCAAGTTGAGATTTAACACTGAACCCATCCCAAATACTGATCCAGATCGGCAATTGATTTGGCCAGATCACCTGTTCCTTTTGATTCTTAATCCTAAAGACGAAGCCTTCCTGAAGAATCGGGAATGGGAAGACTAGACTATGGAATGGAATAGAATAGAATAGAATAGAATAGAATAGAATAGAATAGAATAGAATAGAATAGAATAGAATAGAATAGAATAGAATAGAATAGAATAGCAGAGTTGGAAGGGACTTTGGAGATCTTTTAGTCCAATCCCCTGCTTAGGCAGGAAACCCTATAGCATTTCAGACAAATGGTTATCCAATCTTTTCTTAAAAACTCCAGTGTTGGAGCATTTATAACTTCTGGAGGCAAGTTGTTCCACTGGTTAATTGTTCTAACTGTCAGGAAATTTCTCCTTAGTTCTAAGTTGCTTCTCTCCTTGATTAGTTTCCACCCATTGCTTCTTGCCCTGCCCTCAGATGCTTTGGGGAATAGCTTGACTTCCCTCTTTCTTGTGGCAACCCCTGAGATATTGGAAGACTGCTATCATGTCTCCCCTAGTCCTTCTTTTCATCAAATTAGACATACCTCAGGGCTCAAATAATATTCCCATCTTATTCAGGAGTGAACGAAGGAGAAAGGATGGATTTTGGATAGGCAATTCACGATAGTGCTTTTCCCACTAGCTGCTTATGTCAGTCAAGATCCATGGGCTCGTGACTGATCCGGCCTCCCAGCAAATTCTCATGCACAAAATCCGTGCCCATCACCGACCATTTATATCTTGGCATCTCTCCCCTGTAGGTCCTCACACACGTGCCTAAGCCTGTATTTTTGGGCCTCTCGTTTTGGCTTTTGTCATTTGCTGGATAGCCCTCCCCCCACCCCCACCCCCCCGGCAGTCACAGCCATGCATCAGAGCACCCAAGAAAATCCATGCTGGCATGAGGCCAAAGCTAAACCTGTCTTTTTTTCCTTTTAAAGCACAAAATCAGGGAAACAGAGGGCAACCAAAAAAAAAAAAAACCCCGAGAACTAAATCCTAAATCATGGATTGCCAAGCATGGTTCTATAAGCAGAAAACAAAAGCCTGCTGAAGCCAGGGTTGGCTGAGAGCCAGCGCCTGTATCCCCGCTCCACCCCCACCCCCGCCTGTCCACGCGAGAACAGCCCAATTTGGTTCACTTTCACTGCTTTCGTTCGGCAGACAAAGCCATACTGAGCCCGGCCTGATGGTAGCCATATGTCCCAGGTTTAAACAGCTACAACCCAGCTCTATATAGAACACAATCTGCATTCCAAATTTCATTGAAAAGAGAGCATGAAGGCGATGAGGCTATCACGGTTCGCCCTGATCCTTGCCTCTCCCTGCCCCTTTGTCGTTACAGAGCAAAAGCATTAGACCGATCTCCAAAGTGCACGATTAAAAATGGCAATGCCACATCCCGTCGATTCATATATTTTACTCGCTTCTTTTGGTTCACTGTAGCATTATTGAACCTCAGCCGTAAAGATCTAGTACATACCTACACCCAGGCTGAGAAACGGGACAAGCTAATGGGAGAAAGAAATTTTGAATCCTTATAATGCCATCGCTCCGCTAAACAAATAATTCCCTCAACCCTGTCAAACTATTTACTAAGTCTGCACTACTATTAATCTTCTCATCGTTTCTATCACCCATCTTCTCCCACTTATGACTGTATGACTGTAACTTTGTTGCTGGTATCCTTACGATCTATATTGATTGTTTCCTAATATGATTTGATTGCTTATTTGTACCCTATAACTATCATTAAGTGTTGTACCTTATGATTCTTGATGAATGTATCTTGTCTTTTTATGTACACTGAGAGCGTATGCACTAAAGACAAATTCCTTGTGTGCCCAATCACACTTGGCCAATAAAGAATTCTACTATTCTACTATAAGGGTAGCCATGGGGAGTTTAAAATATTAAGATGGGACACATCCCATACATTTTAAAAAAAGGGGGATGAGGTATTTGATGTTCTCTGAGCTTGGTGACTTTCTTGCAGACATTTCATTGCCAAATCAGGTTACATCATCAGTGCTAGAAGAGAGTGGGGTTTACTCCTTCTGACACTGATGTTCCCTTGTTTGGTAATGAAACATATGTAAGAAAACCACCAAGCTCAGAGAACACCAAAGACCCCACAATCAGGGGTGAAATCCAGCAGGTTCTGACAGGTTCTGGAGAACCGGTAGCAGAAATTTTGAGTGGTTCGGAGAACCAGCAAATACCACCTCTGGCTGGCCTCAGAGTGGGGTAGGAATGGAGATTTTGCAATATCCTTCCCCTGGAGTGGGGTGGGAATGGAGATTTTGCAGTATCCTTCCCCTGCCACGCCCACCAAGCCACACCCACCAAGCCATGCCCACAGAACTGGTAGTAAAAAAAAATTGAATTCTACCATTGACCACAATTCAACCTTGAGCTACAAATATTCTCTTACATTGGATGAGACTTCAATTACGTGGTCATAGCT
Organism: Pituophis catenifer annectens; assembly: GCF_029215685.1. Taxonomy (NCBI): domain Eukaryota; kingdom Metazoa; phylum Chordata; class Lepidosauria; order Squamata; family Colubridae; genus Pituophis; species Pituophis catenifer. The sequence goes on along the minus strand of NW_027256894.1, from coordinate 13,585,581 downwards.
CCCGTCTTTATTTTTTCCATCCCCACCCCTCCTCCCCGCAGGATACAATACAAATACTAACAGGATAAATTCCATCTTTAACATGTACTCTCAATGCACATGATGACAAAGGAAGTTGGGAAATTATATTGTTCTGTTGCAAGGATGGAGACAAATGTACCACCAAACACAGCTTGTCTACCGCATTTCCCATCTGTAGGAGTTCAAACAAGGCATCTCCTAGCTGTTACACTTTTAGGATGCAATTCTTGGTGCTTTCAGAAACTGTGCTGAGATCATGGGAGATTACTGCCCATAATACCTTAAATATTACATAGTGCCAGTTGCATCATTCCCTGGTTTATAGAACATCTTTAGTAGGAAGTGGCTCAGCTGAACAAAGAGTGCAAGTGGGAACAGCAAGGATACAATTATAATGTTTACTGGTGGGTTAAATTTTGTCCTATGCTCTCTTTTCCTACATGGGTTTCACTGCACAGATCTCTCAAGGTGACACTCCGAAAAGCCCAACTGCTATACACAAACATACACAAATGGACGCACACAACCTATCACATTTTAACTTCTTTTCCTTTCACCAATCTCTCTGCCCACATGCTGGGTGCTCTTACCAATTTAAGATCATCCCATCTGATCCATCAAAAGCATCCTTTGTAAGAACTGTTTTCCAACCTGCAAATTCCCGGTTGTGTTTGTTTTGCAACAGTCTAACCCAGTTGTGCCATTCTAAAAATTCTCGGGTCTTTTTTTTTTTTTCTTCTTCTTCTTCTTCCAAAATTCACATTTTCTTACTCTTTCATTTCAAAGGAAGGAAAAATGATTTCGTCCGTGTACATTTTCCCGCTTTCTTAGCTTTTCAGGCTGACGGGAGTGGGTTTCCCCCATTTTGCCTCAATACCAAAAGGAATCAGGATTTCCAGCTCTCTTTGAATTCCTGCCCAGCTTTGAATATATACTTCCTCCATCAATCTATTGTATATATGCCGGATCACAAGTAAATACAGTTCTTCTCCTTCTCTCTCTCTCTCTCCCTCTCTCTTCCCCTTTCTCCTTTTCTTTCTCTGTTTTTCTCCATTTCTCTCTCTCTCCCTCCCTCCCTCTCTCTTCCCCTTTCTCCTTTTCTTTCTCTCTGTTTCTCTCCATTTCTCTCTCTCCCTCCCTCTCTCCCTCTCTCTTCCCCTTTCTCCTTTTCTTTCTCTCTGTTTCTCTCCATTTCTCTCTCTCCCTCCCTCCCTCTCTCTTCCCCTTTCCCCTTTTCTTTCTCTCTCTCTCTGTTTCTCTCTGTCTCTGTCTCTCTCTCCCTCCCTCTCTCTCTTCTCCTTTCTCCTTTTCTCTCTCTCTCTCTGTTTCTCTCTGTTTCTGTGTACTTCTCTCTCTCTCTCTCCCTTTCTCCTTTTTTTCTCTCTCTCTCTCCCTGTTTTTCTCTCTGTTTCTCTCCCCCCCCCTCTCATTATAATGCAACTGAATTTACATCCGCTATCTCTGTATAGCTTTCTAAGATCCCAGCTCTTGTATTCAGGGAGGGAAGAGAGGGGAGGCTGCAACAGTTTCTGCTTGGATGGATATATTTTTATCCAATACAACGGAGATTAGGTGGGATCATGAAAATTCATTGCACCAAGGTCTCTGGTAATGTTCAAGAGAGGAATATTCCTGTGATAAGGATTTGGAGATGCTTTCGCACCATCTGGACACACTCTGTTTCTGACACAATGCCACTCTAATGGCATGCTTGGGCTACAGGCCAGACAAACTCCTGTTCTGCACCCCCACCGACCCACCCAACCACTGCCACCCATCAGCACACACACCCCTAGCCCCTCCTGCCTGCCTGTCTACCGATAATGTGATTTTTAATCCATGACACACCTCAAGGAACAGAAGGGAGCACAGAAAAAGGAGGAGGAAGGGAAGGGAACAGGAGGGTAGATAAACATCTATTGTGTTGAGAAGCATCCTTATAAAGGCAGATTGATCAGTGAAAAAAAAGCTGCCACATCTGCTAACTGCCAGCTCCATTACACTGCCAGCTCTGCTTAAGAGGATAGAGGCCTCACTGAAATGTATTTCCTCCTTCACCATCACCATTCCACCCCTCCAAAAAACAAAACAAAACAAAAAACCCAACACTATTTATAGTGTGTTTATCCACTCACAATTTTACAACCAGCCTGTAAAACACCTTATGGGGGTAGCTCATCCAATTATAACGTCAACCCTTTTAAAAAATCTACTGTAGTTATAGATGCTATTGATCTTGCAAAAGAGAGGGAGGGAGGGAGGGAGGGAGGGAGGGAGGAGAGAGAGAGAGAGAGAGAGAGAGAGAGAGAGAGAGAGAGAGAGAGAGAGAGAGAGAGAGAGAGAGAGAGAGAGAGAGAATCAAAACATGCATTTCAGATGGGCAGTCCAGTCAACAGAGGGGAAAACACAGCCAAAGGGAAACTCTCAGCAATAATTTAATTTAATTTAAGATGGCCATTTGAAGCATTTGTAGCAATCGTTTAAATGAAGTCTGTGGAAAGCTTAGCGATCAATTTGGAGTCATGTTGCAGCTTGCCTAGACTTATGCTCTGGTTTATTCCTCCTTTAACCAATCTGCATAAATACTCTTCCTAGAATAGCCTAAATACTATCCTTTCTATACATTTACACAACAGGTGTACCCAGGGTTAACTTAACCACGGTTTATGGAATTTACTCATTTCTTAGGTTTTGGTCAACATAGACCGCTATCAACTAAATTGAGGGGCTGGTTTTGCACAGCCTGACTGAACTGGTTGTAATTCAGTTTAAGAGATTGGCCAGATCAACAGAGAAATTGTCATCCTGGGACTCCGTTGGACCAAAAGAACTTTACCTGGGCACACAGATTCTATTCTTTAATCATTCTGTTTCTATTCTTTTTGAAATGATTTAATTTTCCTTGCTAAGCCCCGTTTAAAAGAAAAGGATGCAGCTACAGCTCTCCAGTTGTGTTTTCCAACTGTATTGAGCGATCGTCTCCTTAACTGGCAACTCAGGTGGCTATTTATTTATTTATTTATTTATTTATTTATTTATTTATTTATTTATTTATTATTTAAATTTATATACCGCCCTTCTCCCGAAGGACTCAGGGCGGTGAACAGCCAAAATTTAAAACACGTACAGTATAAAAATTAAAAAGAATTAAAACAGAATTAAATCAGTTTGGCTTCCCTAAATTTTAAAACCCTTTCCCCATAAAATAACCCAACCAAAATTTTAAGCCAACCACTTTTTATTGGAGAATTGGGTGTGCCAACCACGAGTAGAGAATTTGGCCCTGCCAAATATTGCCACCTTGCACCTCCTGCCGTACCATCCTTCGTCACTGGCTCCATTGCTCTCTACACCAATGCATTAAAGCAGGCGACTTACAATCTTCCAGATCTTGAAGGCAGCAGTAGGTTGCTGCCGGTTCGCACCGGTTCGGGAGAACCGGTTGTAGCAGCGTCAGGAGGCTCCACCTGGAAGTCATCAAATATGCTCTGCGCGTGTGCAGAAGCTTCTGCGCATGTGCAGAAGTGGCACGCGTGCAAGCGAACCAGTAGCAAAGGTAACTAAAACCCACCACTGCTTGAGGGGTCCTTGGGGGTCTCTGAGCTTGATGGTTTTCTTGCAGACATTTCATTACCAAACTAGGTAACCTTATCAGAGACACTGACGATGTTACTTAGTTTGGGAAGGAAACATCTGCAAGAAAACCACCACCAAGCTCAGAGAGCACCAAGGACCCCACAGTTACAAACCCTCAGCTACCAATATTCCCTTCTATCGCTTCCAGATATTGCTACATTTCAATCCTTAGAGACACCCCACCCACCCAAAAAAAGCAAACGCTGAATGGCACTACTGCAGGTGCTGTAGCTCAGTAGCATGTGGTTCCAAATTTGGAACGCTGATCTTCTTAAAAGTGATTTTCTCTGAATGCCATATCACCAGAAAAGTGTGTGGGGGGGGGAGAGAAAAACGATTTAATGCAAAACAAAAAAAAAAAAAGCAAAAACATTCAAACCGACCTCTAGTGCCTTTCGAAAACCTGTCATTTTGAAGGGGAGTGAGTTCATCATCGCTCTAAAATGGTTCTTTAAATACCAAAAGCATTTGGACAGGATTCTACTGGTTTAGGATAACAGTCACGTGGTGAGTTCCTTTACACGGCTCCCTTCTCCTCCTTGATCACGCACAGCTTAAAACACCAATGCTTTTAAGGTCCAAAGTGCCTTTATATGAAAATCTGGCCAGCTGATTAGAAATAAAAATGCTCCTGAATAATAAACATTGCTTGAACAGTGGAATTTCTCCCTAAAGCAGGGGTCGGCAACCCGCAGCTCTGGAGCCGCATGTGGCTCTTTCATCCCTCTGCTGTGGCTCCCTGTCACCTGTCAGCTCCACAATTGACAGGGCTTTCGGTTAGGACAGGTAGAGAAAAAAGGACGCCATGCTAGGAGGTGACTCTATGATGGGGGAACCGGACTTCTGGTCAGCTCCTGAATTGAACCGGTGGGGGTGGGGGCTTCCAGTTAGGACCTTTGTGGCTCTTTGAGTGTTTAAGGTTGCCGACCCCTGCCCTAAAGCATCATCATCTCCATCTCCCATAAAACACCTCTCGTCCTTCCTCTCAGAACAGAACAGCATCTAAAAAAACTACCCGTTACAATCATGCCATTACAGGTAGTCCTCAACTTGTAGCAGTTCATTTAGTGACCATTCCATGTTACAATGGCACTGAGAAAAGGGATTTATGACCGTTTTTCCCACTTATGATCATCGCAGCATCCCTGTGGTCATGTGATCAAAATTCAGACCCTTGGCAAGTGGGTTCATATTTATGACGGTTGCAGCATCCCAGGGTCACGTGATTCGCCCCTTTGGCGACCTTCTGACAAGCAAAGTCAGTGGGGAAGTCAGACTCATTTAATGACCGTGTCACTAAATTAACAATGGTGGTGGCTCACTGAACAATTGTGGTAAGAAATGTCATAACATGGGGCAAAACTCACTTAACACATCTTTCACTTAGCAACATAAATTTTGGGCTCAGTTGTGGCCATAAGGTGAGGAGTACCTGTATTTACTTTTATTAAAAAATGTGAGAGGTTCTGCAACACCCGAGGAGTTTAAAAATCTTAAAGGTAAAAGTAAAGGTTCCCCTCGCACATATATGCTAGTCGTTCCTGACTCTAGAGGGCGGTGCTCATCTCCGTTTCAAAGCCGAAGAGCCAGCGCTGTCCGAAGACGTCTCCGTGGTCATGTGGCCAGCATGACTAAATGCCAAAGGCGCACGGAACGCTGTTCCCTTCCCACCAAAGGTGGTCCCTATTTCTCTACTTGCATTTTTTACATGCTTTCAAACTGCTAGGTTGGCAGAAGCTGGGACAAGTAACGGAAGCTCACCCCGTTACACGGCACTAGGGATTCGAACTGCTGAACTGCCGACCTTTTGCTCGACAAGCTCAGCATCTTAGCTACAGAGTCGCCATGTCCCTTAAAAATCTTACAAAACTGCATTTCTACTTATCTTTAGAAAATGGGGATACATACAGAGCATTATTGTATAATTAAAGAAAGCGTTGATTAAGTTTGCATGCCGATGTACTCACATTTTAGGGTATTTTTCAACACTGCTTAGACGCCAAGTGTTGCTTCCCAAAGTAAACTTTTTTAAAACAACAACAACAACAGGATTTCCTAACCACATGCTTACAAATGTTCCCTCTGTACTAAATTGAGACTGTCATCCCTGTCTGTTTCCCAGTAAATCTGTGATTTTTAGCAGTTTTTTCTGTCTTTGATTATTGATTTTAAGGTACCCATCGCAGGAAGAAACCAAGCCGAAAATGGACTTTTCTATGGTTGAAAGGCAGAACAAATAATTATCCTTTGTCATCTCTTTAGGGAGAAAAAAAAGATGAAGCATTTGGAATAATAGCAATTGCAGTTTTGATTCACGCTGAAGTAATGAGCTGCTATATTGCCTTTTTTAACTATAATATTTATTTGTTTTGGGGTTTTTTTTTTGTTTTTGTTTTTGTTTTTTTGCTGCCTGCCACCCTGAATATCTTAATGTGGAGAAAGATTAGGATGGAAATGATAAATAAATAAATAAAACGCAACTAGAGTGGGCATTCGTAAAAGCCTAACAAAGAAACAGGTGGGTTTCTCCATTGCCCACACAACCTTGTGAAGAAAGTAATATCCAATAATATATATTATACATTTCATACAAACGGTTGCATTTCATATGTGTGTGTTTGTGTATGTGTACGTGTGTACGTGTGTGTGCATCATTGGGGCGGGAAGTGTTTTAATAAATATTATTTAATAAATTTATTTATTTAATAAATAAATAAATAAATGCTACTGTTACAAGATTGTTCGGGGGTTTTTTCCCCCCTGCCAAAAATGACAAAAGCTACACATTTGCCATCTCTCTTGAAGGGATTTAATTTGTGGGATGTATATCATTCCCGTTTATTTAATTTCCTTTATTTAAATATCATTAGCAGCTTGAGTTTTAGTCGTCCTCATTTGCATTTAGGCAAACAAAAGGCATTCCTTTCTGCTCCACTCCCCCATAGCCTCCCATTTGTTCCCTTCCTCCCACCCTACCCCACCCCAAAAAGAAAAAAAGAAATGTTCTCTCCACACCCTCCATTTGGAATCACAGGATGGGTAGCGCAGGCATGGCACAAAATGCATCGCAAAGGACGAGCTGGGAAGCATGTCTTGCGCAATTAATAGCATGAACAGGCATTGGGGTTTTTTTTTTTTTTCTTCTTCTTCCTTGAAAGGAGGAGGGGCACCAGGAAAATTGGGACGTGCCAGCTTGGCCCTATTGTTCTGCCTTTGGGTTGTTAATTAGCAAGATGGGGGAGGGGGGGAAAAGGAGAGGGCGGGCTCAGAGGAAGTTGCACGGTAACAAATTCAGCCACCGTGGCAACCTACCTCATGTCAATGCGGCCATCTTACAAAACGGCATGTGACTCCATCAAAATGGCTTCCTGGCATCACATGGGGTGAGCTGAAGGAGTGAAGGTCTTTCCAGGGAGGGAGTGGTCCTTCTTCCCTGCTTCTTCTCTCCCCGCCTCTTCTCTCTCTCTCTCTCTTTCTCTCTCTCTCTCTCTCTCTCTCGTGCACGTTGCCTCCTTCTGTGCTTGTCCTCTTGAGGGTACCACACAGCTCGGGTGAGTTTGAGGAGGGAGAGGAAGAAGTAGGGCAAGGGAATTAAGCCAGAGAGAAACACACCATGGCCCTCCATCCGTCGTCGTGGCTGCACATTGTCTTATCACCGCAGCAGAATGTCACACAGCCTCTGTGCAGGAGACAATAAGGCACGGTTTCATTACACACAGTACGATACATGGGCATAATGCCATGGTTACATGCAAGAAGAAGAAGAAAAGCCCACCAGAGAGATTAATCCCTAGGAACTGATGCATCCACTTTTCTCTTTTGTACAGCTATTTGGGGGTGGGGGGGGGGCAGAATAGGATAGGTTCTAGTTTTACATTAGGAGGGGAGTAAAAGAGAGAGATTTTCCCTCCTATTACATTTGGGCTTTTTCCCCATGTATATCTGTATCACAACTTTACTGCTCAATAAGAGTCAATCATTAAACAAAAAGGTGAGATGTTTCTTTTGTAAACATCAGTGATTTCTGACCCTTCCTGTGTTGGCTTGCAAAAAAATCGAATTTTGGAAACTTTAGGGCAACAACTTTTTCCCTCCAGGAGCTCTCCCAGGTGCTGAAAACTCCCATGTTTTCCTCCCTTTTTGCTGTTTTGAATATAGAAGTTGATTCTGGATAAGCTTACCCTCCCCTTGTCAAGAAACCCATCTTGGTCAGAGTCGGTTAGATAACTTGCTTGCTCTTGGGTTTCTTTTAATATATATATAATTTTGGTCACATCTCTGACATGGATAAGTCTACCTTGCTTCTAGGAGTTGAAGCATGAACCCATCTGCCACCAAGATAATTGGCACTTTGTTCCTAGCTATTCACAATTCACTAATTGGGTGAGAATTAACCTTTTGCTACCTATCTTGCTGGATTCAATAGGAACCAAACATCAGCACTCCCACTCCCAATGTGGTTGATCAGAGGACGCCATTTGTACCACACTATTTAAATGAATAGTAGAAAAAGACAGTAAACGCAGACTTTGGGGGGCGGCAGGATGGCAATTCAATGGTAAATTTACAAGGAAAAGTGCCAAAATAATGTTATGGATCTCCTATCCTTATCCAAGGATAGGCCTTGCAGAATTTATACAGATATTTTTAATACATGCAAAAATTGGATGCCTTATATATCCACCCAAAAAAATAGAAGAGAGATTTATGCATTCTTTATATACATATATACATTCTGAAAAATAACACATGCTGAAAAATCAGGAAGTCTCCTAATATTTAACAGTAGTACCACGTTTCCCCGAAAATAAGACCCTGTCTTATATATATATATATATATATTGCCACCAAAAAAGGCACCAGATCTTATTTTCAGGGGATGTCATTCACTGACCAACCTCGCTTGCGTGTGTCACCCACGGCCTCCTTTTTGCTGTCAGTTGCCTTCAGGAACTTCTTCTTCTGTGGCCGGCAAGGCTTTCCTGAAGGCCTCTGCAGCTGATAACAGAGCTCCGGATCGATCCAGAGCTTTGTTATCAGCTACAGAGGCCTTCAGGAAAGCCTTGCCAACATTGCCAGCTGCAGAAGAAATGGGCCGGCGAGGCAGGTGTCGGGGTGTATGAGGCCTGGCTACAACTGTCCAAAAGTAAGTAGTAGGGCAATTCCACCACCCCTCATCCCCATTCCAGCTTAATTTTTACCCATGCACAGGCGTAGAAGAGAAAAAAAAATAGCATTGGATGACACGTGCAGGAATTCATAGGGAATTGAAACTCTTCGTTTACATGGAGGTAGGCACCTTGAAGTCCCAGAACAACATTTGAGATTGGAAACAAAACAAAAGAAAAAGACCTCCGAGTGACATCAGCACAAAATTATGTCTATCATTTAAAAAGATAAAGGGGATGATCCCCAAATATAGGGAGAAAAGTAAGTTGATTCTTGTTCTGCCTTCATTGCCCCATTCACCCTATCAAAAAAAAAAAAATTGAGTCTATTTTGGCCGTTAAGAGATTGGCACCCCAGCCTAGACAGGCAACATTTTTGTATCTTGCTAAATCAGTCTTTTCCTCAAGAATGAGGTATTGAACAACATTCACAAAGCCAAACATTGTTATGGAGAAGGGCAAAGCAATAGAAGTCTATTCCTAATCATAATTAAACACCTCTGCTAAACCTCTAACTCCCACAGCACTGTCTTATGCCTGAAGATATTTACCCATGTAGTAGGCTCTATTGCTATTATCCTGGTCACCTTCTTATATTTCCCATCTTCTCAAATCCTTCTCTTTTCGCCTCTCATCTTTCCTACTACCTTGTTGTTTGCATGTGCCCTGAGGGGATATGCACCAGAGATGAACTTCCTTGTGTGTCCAATCACACTTGGGCAATACAGAATTCTGTTCTGTTCTGTTGTGTTCTGTTGTGTTCTATTCTATTCTATTCTATTCTATTCTATTCTATTCTATTCTACTCTACTCTACTCTACTCTACTCTACTCTACTCTACTCTACTCTACTCTACTCTACACTACACTATTCTACTCTACACTATTTTACACTATTCTACTCTACTCTACACTGTACTCTACTCTATGCTATTCTACTCTACTCTACTCTGGTCTATTGACACTAAAACAGGAAAATATGTGTTGTGTCACAACACCAGTTCCAACCTCTTGTACTTGTTTCATGATCTTGCACGCAAAGAGAGGGATTTGAATCCAGATGCCTCAACACACCTTTTGCTGAAAGTTCTCCCTTGCACCCTTCCTACTGAGGCCTAAGGAATAAAGTTATGATTGCTCCCTTAGCAAATTCCTGGTACATTTTTCCCCCTTTCTTTTTAGCTCTTTTGTAGGTTGCTTAACACAGGAGGAGGTTATCTCTTCATCCAAACTATAGTCTAGTGTTGCAGAAGGAGTCCAGAAAGAGTTTCTTTTGACTGTAGGTTTTAAAAAACAAAACAAACTTATCTTGATCTTTCTGTGAGCTGGCAGAATTCAGCTCCAGACAACTGGTGGAAACATTAGTCTTCTGCAGACTCCCTCACAAACACACCTGCATGTTTTAAGCTAGCAAACCATGTATCTCCTCGACATTCTCACTTACCCATAAATTAAGGAGAATGCTAAGGAGAAGGGAGAAAAAGGAAAGGAAAGGGGGGGAAAAGGGGGAGCTTTTAAAAATAACTAATTTTGGTCTCTTTTTTGCACCCCAAGCACACGCAGCAAAATCAACATCATCATTGCATCTTTAATTCCTGCCCCCCCCCTCCCCTCTTTCTCCTCTCCAGCTGAGTTTGTACCCCGGCTACAAGTCCTTTTGTTTTCCCATCAATGAGGGCAACGCAGGGGAAAAAAACCATCAGGAGGGGAGAAAAAATAATTTAGTTTGCTAATAGGCAACCGATGGTGGGAAACAAGGGAGAGACCACGGAGCAGAGAAGGTGGAGGGATGGGAGAAGTGCCCGCAGTTGAGGCTTAGGAAAGTCCTGTACAAAGCCACTATTCATAAAGTCCAGGGCCAGAGAATTGCACTGAATTAAACAGAGACAAAGACCAGAGGCATTTCCCCCCCCCATCCTCTCCCTGCTTCTGTGTCCCGTGAGAATGATCGTATGTCCCTGGCATTAGAAAACCTTCCACATAGGAAGAAGTGGGAGTGTGTGTGTGTTTGTGTTTGTGCAAACTGTGGTTGAAGATACAGAAGGTTCCCCACCCCCACACATACACATACACACACACACACCGTTCCTGGGATTTATGTATGGGAGAAGCAGCATATGGTTTCTGAGCAAGCCATCAGCTTTCATGCACCAGGTTTAAAAACTCTGCTTATGTGAATCTCTCCAGGCATGCACACACGCACATACACATGGTCGCTTTCAATGTGCTCGATCTTGCCAAGGTTCCTTGGCCTCCGGCACAGCCATGTGAAAACAAACAGAACCACCTTTGGCAATTGGGAAAGCTTGCAAAGAAATTGGCGGTGTTGGTGCAGGCACCCGTGCACGGTTCACACTCGCCCACCAAGAGGGGCTTTTAGGCAGATGGGAGAGGTTGACAAAGACAGACAGATTTCACATGCACCGTTCAATCATAAGAATGAATGAATCACTGTACAAATTTCGGCAAGCTATTTCTTTGGATGTTTGGTCAGATATTTTTCCTGGCCTGCCTATAGGACTTCATCAGGATCTGGACTTGCCCTCAAATGTTTTGAGGAGGAGGGGGAGGGGGAAGAGGGAAGGAGGAGGAGAAGAAGAGGAGGAGGAGAAGAAGAGGAGGAGGAGAAGAAGAGGAGGAGGAGGAAGAGGAGGAGGAGGAGGAGGAGGAGGAAGAAGAGGAGGAGGAGGAGGAGGAGGAGGAGGAGGAGGAGGAGGAAGAAGAGGAGGAGGAGGAGGAGGAGGAGGAGGAGGAGGAGGAGGAGAAGAAGAAGAAGAAGAAGAAGAAGAAGAAGAAGAAGAAGAAGAAGAAGAAGAAGAAGAAGAAGAAGAAGAAGAAAGAAGAGGAGGAAGAAGAGGAGGAGGAAGAAGGAGGAGGAGGAGAGGAGGAGGAGAAGGGGAGGAGGAGGAGGAAGAAGAAGGAGGAGGAGGAGGAGGAGGAGGAGGAGGAGGAGGAGGAGGAGGAGGAGAAGGAGAAGGAGAAGGAGAAGAAGAAGAAGAAGAAGAAGAAGAAGAAGAAGAAGAAGAAGAAGAAGAAGAAGAAGGAGAAGAAGAAGGAGAAGAAGTAGTAGTAGTAGTAGTAGTAGTAGTAGTAGTATTTTAAGACAAAACATGTATACATACTGGAAAACAGGGAACTGGGCTGTGTCCGGCATTTGTATAACTGAATGTTTCCTACCTGAATATTTATCCCAATGTATTTTTCTCAAGAAAAACCCTCATCCATTCAGAGAAATGATAGTAAAGAGTCCATGTCTATTGTTCAACTTGAAGATGAATTTTAATTCGTGCCGTGCATAAAAAAAAATATTGCTTTTTTTTTTTTTTAGCCTACCAATTTTTAATTCAATTCTCTGAAAGAGAAATTGCTTTCAAAAAAGAGAATTTACTTCAAAGAAGAAGAAAAGGTTTAGTAGGATTCTCCTGGCTGGAGTTTGTTAGATTCTTGCGCTTATCTATTCAGAAGGTTGCTGAGCACTTCGTACTCATGTCCCATCTGTGACTCTTTCACTGTTTAATCATGTCTCTAAGGATGTCCAGCCTCTCTGGCTTCTCACATTTTTATTTAATCCCAAAGGAAGACACCAGAAAGGAACTCCTCACCTGGAGGACTGACATATTAGGGAATATGGACAACAAGAGAAATTGCAGAAGAATGGAAAGACCTGTTCCAGGAATGTACCTTGAATTTTCACCTGCTATTGCAAGATAGCTTTATTGATTAGCCTGTAGGCCATATCAACGCACAAGGTTCAGACACATATCGCCAATAAAATCCTATACAAACAATTTAAAATAAGAGTAGGGTAAAACACAATAGTTATAGGATAAGAGACAATATAATTTAATACATAAATACCATGTTGCCCCGAAAATAAGACCCTGTTTTTTTGTTTTTAACCCTGAAATAAGCGCTTGGCCTTATTGCCATGCACTCAAGAGCCCGATTGGGCTTATTATCAGGGGATGTCTTATTTTGGGGGAAACAGGGTATATAAAATAGACTAAAACGATATAAAATTATATTTCGGGGTCACCCTTATAATCTATCCCAATCAGTCCCACGTATGCAGATCTCAACTGAACCATTTTGTTTAACTATTGTGCTGTGTTAAATGCTATTTTCAGGTTCTGGCCACACATAAAAGTAAGTTGTTTTGATTTGGGGATCCCAATGGGTCATTTGCTTAGTATATAGACCACGGTACCTGTCTCTCACCCCCTTATACAAGCAACAATCAAATAGGATGTGGACCAGGTCTTCTCCAGGACCAGGACCAGGACCACTTCGCAATTGCAGAGATGCTCATTGTATCTGACCACTTGTGTCAAGCTATTCGAATCTCGCTTGCATAAATATCTCCCTAAGATGTTTGACAGTTGTAACTTCAAATAGCTGCCTACTTGAAAAGTACATTTGTATTTGCATTATATTTATTGGAGATATGTGTCTGAAACTTGTGAGTTGATATGGACTATAGGCTAATCAATAAAGTTATCTTGCACCTGCTAATTCCAGCTAGCAAATAAGCCTGAAAGAATCACCAAAAGAAATCCAGAAGAAATACTTTACACATAGATAATAAGGTGAAAAAAAAATAAAGAAGCAACTTTCAAACAGGAAATCAACTTTTTGAAAAATTGCAAAGCAATGTCTGGGGCAACCAAAACTCGTTCATGAACTGTTTTTAATTACAGCCTCCTACTTTCAGCTACCATTTTGAGGAGGAGAGAAACTTCAAAAGCTCTGTAAGAAAGATGCTTCGTGATTACATTGTCCAGCTATTAAGCTATTCCATTTTTTGTTTTGCTTTTGTTTCGTTTTGGTTTTTTTTTTTTTCAAAAAGGAAAAGGAAAATAGGCAAATCACAAGTGAAAGAAAACAACTGCCTTCATCAAATTGAGACAATAAGGTAGGGAGATTGCACGATTAAAAAAAAAAAATCTCATTTGGAAGTTTAAATAGCTTGAAGCCCTTCCTGCCTATGAAGCATGTTCTAATCAATGCATGCCTTTGATTTTAAATTCATTTACGTACCTCAGATCCCAAGTTTTATAAACCTTAAAATCACAGAGGGTGCCCATTCAGAAATTCAAACGAGAGCCTTAAAAAGCATTCGATTGAGTAAAATAGCATAAACACAGAAGCACCAAATCAGCAATTGGCCTTAGTTTTTGAAGAAGCTCAAAACTATTGGTTTTTAATTACAGAAAACGGGCAAAATCTATCTGGGAAAAAAGTTTCATATAAGCGGGAATGAAGCAACCCCCCCAGGAGAAGAGAAATCTTGTCTTAATCTCTTAGATTAGGGTCACAGTTTTGTTTTTAAGGCTTTTAAAAAAATCTGTTAATTTGGCCCCGTGTAACTCCAGACAGGACTAGCATTGATGATGTTACTTAGTTTGAGTAACTGAAACATCTCCAAGGAAACAACCAAGTTCATAGAGCACCAAGGACCCATCATTTCAATCCCGAGCTACAAATATTCTCCTTTATTGGGAATAGGAGTGCATGAGATTACCTTGATTTGCCTTGTTGAGGTCAACATGCAGCATGCTATGCTCAGCATTGTGCTTCATTGTAGCTTTAGCTTAGAATCATAGGGCTAGAAGTGACCTGTGAGGTCTTCTAGTCAATGGAATGGTGTGGAGTGGAGTGGAGTGGAGTGGAGTGGAGTGGAGTGGAGTGGAGTGGAGTAGAGTAGAGTAGAGTAGAGTAGAGTAGAGTAGAGTAGAGTAGAGTAGAGTAGAGTAGAGTAGAATAGAATAGAATAGAATAGAATAGAATAGAATAGAATAGAATAGAATAGAATAGAATAGAATAGAATAGAATAGAATAGAATACGTTGGAAGGGCCCTTGGAGGTCTTCTAGTCCAACCCCCTGCTTAGGCAGGAAACCCTACACCACTTCAGGCAAATGGTTATCCAACACCTTCTTAAAAACTTCCAGTGTTGGAGCATTCACAACTTCTGGAGGCAAGTTGTTCCACTGGTTAATTGTTCTAACTGTCAGGGAATTTCTCCTTAGTTCTAGGTTGCTTCTCTCCTTGATGAGTTTCCATCCATTGCTTCTTGTCCTACCCTCAGGTGCTTTGGAGAATAGCTTGACTCCCTCTTCTTTGTGGCAGCCCCTGAGATATTGGAACACTGCTACCATGTCTTCCCTAGTCCTTCTCTTCATCAAACTAGACATACCCAGTTCCTGCAACCGTTCTTCATATGTTTTAGCCTCCAGTAATCATCTTTGTTGCTATTCTCTGCACTCTTTCTAGAGTGTTCACATCTTTTTTACATCGTGGCGACCAAAACTGGATGCAGTATTTCAAGTGTCCGCTTTTTTGGCAGCTGCAGCACTTCCTCCAAAAAGAAAGAAGAGAAGCCTGTTCTGGCTATTGCAGTGTTGAAGAAGGGAAGAGAGCCTCACAGAGACCTGGTTTCACTCTTAGAAGTGAACATCTGAATTAATGTTCAAAATCAGATTGGATCATTCTGAAATTCAGAGCGACCTGATATGACCCATGAAAACTGAAGCACATGGAACCACCGTGAAAAAATGTCCCACCAAGGAAACATTCTTTGGTTCAAAACATGCTTGTTTTCCCATCTTGACGAAATGTGGTCAGAAGATTTTCCCTGCAAAGACTGTTATTGTCCTACAGTAGGGGTCAGCAACCTGTGGCTCTGGAGCCGCATGTGGCTCTTTCAACCCTCTGATGTGGCTCCCTGTCACTCAAAATATGCGTCACAACCACCAATGTGTGACACCCGCCCGTGATTTATTGAGTTTTTCAACCCCTGGTAGGCCAACCATGGATAAATCCAAGAAAAGAAAAGTTTCTGAAGAAAACAGAACGTTTAATTCAAGTACATACGCTAGTTTTGTGGCCGCTTAAAAAATAGTCAGGCACAGGAAGGTTTTTGTGGCTCCCGGTGTTTTCTTTTCTGTGGGAAATGGGTCCAAATGGATCTTTGAGTGTTTAAGGTTGCAGACCCCTGTCCTACAGATACAGTCCTTTAAGTGGCATTGGCTTCTTAGTCTCTTCAATCCAGTGACCTCTGGAATTGATCACCACAAGAAAAGACAAAAACTATCGATGCATTTATTTTTACCTCTCTTTTAGACCTAGGAAGGAAGGGCTTTTGCTGGATCAGACCATAGCATCTAGTCTAACTTTCAGTCCCACAGAGGTCTAACCATAGCTGCTGGGTGGCTCAAACACAAGATTCCCAGAATGAGGTGCAGTGATTTCAACTGTGCATAGCACTCCGGATTTGAAGCAAAGTTATGCATGTATCCATTTAATAAAAAAGTCATTCTACTGATCATTAGGGTATCAATCCCAAAGATGCTTTTTCAGGAGGCAACTGGATTTTCTTATTTTTTTTTTCTTTGAAAAACGTTTCACTTCTCACCCAAGAAGCTTCTTCGGCTCTGACAGGATAGTAGGGAATGGAAGGATTTATATTCCTTGCAGATAGCTATACATCCTTCCATTCCCCACTATCCTGTCAGAGCCGAAGAAGCTTCTTGGGTGAGAAGTGAAACATCTTCAGAAGAACAAAACCAGAAAGTCCAGTTGCCTCCTGAAAAAAAGCACTTTTGGGACAACCACGACCTGGATGAATGAGAATCTCTACAGACTACTAGGGTGTCAATTTTTTCTTAAACACTCCTCCGTGTGGGATCTACCTGGAACCAGGAACAATAAATCCAATACTTCCTTTATTCACTGTAACCCTTAGATCCCTTTCTTGATAGTCATTATCAACACTGTGAGACTAGGAAGAGGAGGACCTGTTTTACAAAACCCTTTTTGCCTCTGTTACCATGTTTCCCCGAAAATAAGACCTCACTGGATAATAAGCCCAATTGGGCTTTTGAGTGCATGCATTAAAATAATACCCCTGAAAATAAGCCCTCCCTGAAAATATTTAAATGCATGTGCAGCTGGTCCCCCCATTTCCTCTGGTTAGGGTTAGGGAGACAGAGCTGGAAATCAGGTAAGACGGCAAGAGGAGCCCCGTTTTACTCCACGCGCCCCAAAATAATAAGACCTCCCCGAAAATAAGGCCAAGCGTTTTTTCCGGGGTTCAAAAAAATATAAGACAGGGTCTTATTTTTGGGAAAACACGGTACTATCTTCTCTTTCTTCTTTTGGCTAGGTTCATGGGGTTTCTTTTCCCACTCTGTATTCCTCTAGATTCAGAGAGAAAAGTATTACCAAGGACTGTGAGTTCTGACGGAGAAATAAAACGTCTATTGTCTAAAACAATAAACCTCCAAATTAAGAGATTTATTTCGAAGAATTCCCACCTCTACTGGAAGGTTTTGAAGCTTCCCAAGTGATTGTATAGCTCTTTCATTGGGTCTAGCACAGCAGTTTCAATAAGGCAGTTGCTGCAAATTCAAGGTTGACTCAGCCTTCCATCCTTCTGAGGTGGATAAAATGATGACCCAAATTGTTGGGGGCAATAGGCTGACTCTGTAAACCGCTTAGAGAGGACTGTCAAGCACTGTAAAGTGGTATATAAGTCTAAGTGCCCTTCCTTCCTTCCTTCCTTCCTTCCTTCCTTCCTTCCTTCCTTCCTTCCTTCCTTCCTTCCTTCCTCCTTCCCTCCTTCCTTCCTTCCTTCCCAGTGGTTACAATGCAGTATTGCAGGTTAATTCTGCCCACTGCCAGCAGTTTGATCCTGACCGAACTGGCTCAAGGTTGACTCAGCCTTCCATCCTCCCGAGGTGGGTAAAATGAGGACCCAGATTGTTGGGGGCAATAGGCTGACTCTGTAAACCGCTTAGAGAGGACTGTCAAGCACTGTAAAGTGGTATATAAGTCTAAGTGCCCTTCCTTCCTTCCTTCCTTCCTTCCTTCCTTCCTTCCTTCCTTCCTTCCTTCCTTCCTTCCCAGTGGTTACAATGCAGTATTGCAGGTTAATTCTGCCCACTGCCAGCAGTTTGATCCTGACCGAACTGGCTCAAGGTTGACTCAGCCTTCCATCCTCCCGAGGTGGGTAAAATGAGGACCCAGATTGTTGGGGGCCATGGGCTGACTCTGTAAACCGCTTAGAGAGGGCTGTCAAAGCACTGTAAAGCGGTATATAAGTCTAAGTGCTATTGCTATTCCATTCTACATATAGTTAATCCTCAACATACAACCGTTCGTTTAGCGATCTTGCAAAGTTACAACAGCGCTGGGGAAAAAAAATGACTTATGGCTCTTTTTCCACCCTTACAACCATTGCAGCATCCCTGTGTTTACATGATCACAATCGGAACGCTTGGCAATTGGTTCATATTTATGACGATTCCCTTTTGTGACCTTCGGACAAGCAAAGTCAATGGGGAAAGAGTCAGATTCATTAAACTGCTGCCTTAACGACTGAACAACTGCAGGAAGAACAACTGTGGCAAGAAAGGACGTAAAATGGGGCAAAAACTCACTTAACCATTGTCTCGCTTAGCAATGGAAATTTTGGGCTCAACTGTGGTCCTAAGTTATATAGACATACGCCTTGTATATATAAAGGTAGACTTAGCTGAAATCCGTGAGGGTCACCTCTACTTATCTTCCTTCTGTGGTTGAGAACAAAAGGGGACCACCTTAAGGGAAAGGCTGTGATAAAATAAATGAGGCACATAAGGGGGGTACAGTTGGGTGGGAGGAGGAGGAGGAGGAGGAGGAGAAGTACTAATTAACACAAGGACCATCACTTACCATTAACAGTTAGTCACTGTTTTCTTGATGTAGCTGAAGGCAAGGAAGTTGAAATGTGTGATGCTTACCTACCTCTGTCTCATTAGCAGAACACAAAGTGAGAACAGACATTTATTGTCTGCCTCTTAGACAGGTAACACACACACACACACACACACACGTACACACTTCTTATACAATATTTTTATTGCATTGCTATTGCATGCAAGGAATGAGAACCAGAGCGATTCAGAGGTGGATGGTATTCAGCAGGTTCAGACCAGTTCTGCAGAACCGGTAGCGGAAATTTTGAGTACCGTATTTTTCGGAGTATAAAACGCACCTTTTTTCCCCCAAAAAAAGAGGGTGAAAATCTGGGTGCGTCTTATACACCGAATGTAGCCCCACCCAGCTTCTCAAGCGGAGGTTTCAGAGACTGAAAAAAGCATCAGAAATGAAGCTTCAGAAAAGAAGTCCCCAAACAGAGCTTCAGAAGCTTTTTTTTCTGAAGCTGTTTCGGAGGCTTTCAGAGGCAGGAAAAAAAACTTTTTTCTGATAGTTTCAGAAGTTTCAGAGGCAGAAAAAAAAAAGCAAAAAAAAAAAAAAAAAGCAAGGCACAGAGCTCACAACCAAGGAACCTGTTGCTAAAATTCACCTCTGAGGACAGCTGATTGGGGGTATTCCGGGAGGCCAATCCACCTGCCAATCAGCTTTTTTCTTATTTTCCTCCCCAAAACTAAGGTGCGTCTTATACTCCAAAAAATATGGTAGTTCAGAGAACTGGTGAATACCACCTCTGACTGGCCCTGCCCCCATCTATTCTCCACCTCCTGAGTCCCAGCTGATCGGGAGGAAATGGGGATTTTGCAGTAACCTTCCCCTGGATTGAGGAGGGAATGGAGATTTTACGGTATCCTTCCCCTGCCACGCCCACCAAGCCACGCCCAGAGAACTGGTAGTAAAAAATTTTGAATCCCACCACTGGAGCTATCCCATGCTCAGCAGATAACCTCTTTTACCTGGACAACTGACATACCCTCCAAAATCATTGTGGATGTTTGAACACAGCTGGGCTCTATGGCTAGCGGTCAATTAATCCAGAGCTTTTAATCAACCGATCAATCCACTAAAATGCAAGTTGATTCATGGTTCATAGGGCGTTTCAATTAGGGAGCGGGGCAAAGGGTGCGTTTGTTTAATTTCGAGTCACTCTTTTGGAGCGAGGAGGTCTGTATAAAGAAAACATTAATTACGGCGCAAAAGTAGGAGATATTTGTGGTTGCTGCGTTAAATGAACAAATTGCTTCAATCTTCAAAGGAAAAAAATTCTTACCAAAAAAAAAAAAATTCCTTTGCACCGTGTTTTAATAACGCATCTATTTTAATCAGTTAAGTGGCAGTTGGCGAAGTAAACATTCTTTAAATCAGAAGACAGCCTTCCTGAAGAGGTGTGGGGAGAGAATGAGAAATTTGAATAAGGATTTAGAGTAGAATTAACATGGAAGCTGACAACACGGTTACAAAACCTGGGTGTTTGTATCACCAGCTAATTCAAGTGTTTATAAAAAAAAATCCATCAGCATCAGCCCATTGTGCTGTGTGCATGCAAGAAAATAATCTATATACCCCCCTTCGAACGGGAGAAAAGTCCAGTTGGAACTAAGTTGGTGCCTCTTTTGTCTGTGGATGTACATCAGAATCAGCATTTCAACACCTCTCAAATCAAAGAATGGATCAGCTTTGGAAAGCAAAGATAAATCTTTGATGGATACACCAGGGAATTGGGTGAAGGGGGATTGCTGGAACGGTAGAAAGCAGAGGAATAGAAACTAGCAATAAAATGCTATTCTTATTGAGCTTACAAAGAGGTTTTCCTTGTCACTGTATGCAAAACAGACCTTGCTAATGAGATACAAGGATGCCAATCACACCCAACTGCACGCTTTTCCATATCGGATGAAAATCTAGATGCAGACGCGTGTTGCATTGCCGTTTGAACGGAAGGTAAGAAAAATGGGTATATCCCAGCTTTTTTAGTGTGATTCTTAGAGGAACAACACACAAAGACAAACCTCACCGAAGGGTTGGAAGCTAGGAGTGATCATCCTTGGCTCTCCTGCACACAATCCTCAAAAACCTTTCCTTAGATTTGTTCTTCCAAAATTGGGGGGCTGTTCGTTGCCACATTACCCTGCTGGCTAATAATCCAGATGACATTGAGAATGCCCCCAAATAGATATTAGAGTGGTGCATCAGCACTTTGGGATCGAAGACTGTGATATTTCAAAACATGACCGGTACAAGAGACGTCTTTGCTGCAACACTCCATGTGCTTTCCCAAGATCACACACCTTTCCTGGAGAAGATGTTTTTGGTTTAAGGCCATGATGGTGAACCTATGGCATGGGTGCCACAGGTGGCACCCAGAGCCATATTTGTGGGCACACGAGCGTTGCCCTACTCAGCTCCAGCATGCATATGCGCGCCAGCTAGCTAATTTTCTGGCCTTCCAGGCCCACCTAAAGTTGGGAAATGGGCTGTTTCCGGCCTCTGGAGGGCATCCACGGGGATATGGAAGGCCATTTCACCCTCCCCAGGCTCCAAGAAAGCCTCTGGAGCCTGGGGAGGGTGAAAAACGGGCTTACCAGGGCCACCGTACCATCGCGTGCCAAGAGCGGGGGTAGCAGGGGGGGTGTCATGCGCGCATGCGCAGGGGGTGGGGCACATTGAATTATGGGTATGGGCACACAGGTGCGTGACCCCCCCTGCATGATCCCCGCTTTTGGCATGCGACAGCAAAAAGGTTAGCCATCATTGGTTTAAGGAATTGTAGACAGAGGTTCTGACTGTACCTTCCCATATTTTGTCTATGGAGATTCTCAGTTTAATTTAATTTAATTTCCAATTTATATACCGCCCTTCTCCCTGAGGACTCAGGGTGGTGTACAGCCAAGATAAAAAACATAGAATACAAATATTAAAAAACATTTAAAAATATATATAAATTTTGGCCCAAAAGTTAAGAAATCACAGACTGATTAAAAGAATTTAAAAATTTCTTCTTAAGCCAACCCGGCTTGCTGGAGAAGATGGGTTTTAAGGGAACGACGGAAGGCATTGAGGTCATGGATTCTCCTTATCTCCAGGGGCAACTGATTCCAGAGGGTGGGAGTCCCCACCGAGAAGGCCCCCACCGAGAAGGCCCAATCATCCAGGTTATGGCTGTCCCAAAGGTGCTTTTTTCAAAAACCAACTGGGCTTTGTTTTTCCTTGAAGACGTTTTCGCTTCTCATCCAAGAAGCTTCTTCAGTTCTGAAGTTTCTTGGATGAGAAGCGAAACATCTTCAAAGAAAAACGAAATCCAATGGGCTTTTGGAAAAAAACACCTTTGGACCTCCCGTATTCTGAAATATCTCTTCAAATCTTTGGATTTGTATTCTAGGCCACTACTCTGCTATATAGATATTGTAAACATATATGGATGAACGCTAACAAACAGACTGACATTGCATATTGTACATGGTTTATCCTGGGCTTATTGGATAAATCAGAAACAGCTAGTTCACAGAAGCTACTAAGGCATACAACTCACATTTGGTTGGGTTTCTGCAACATGTTGTGCCCAAACCAAAGGAATCCCAGGATGGGCAGGCATGTTTTTAAAATTATTGGGTGTTTTAAATTTGTCTCGGCCAAATTGTTTAATTCGGTTTTATTCTGTTTTTAAATTTTGTATTTATGTGTTTTATTCTGTGGCTGTTCACCGCCCTGAGTCCTTCGGGAGTAGGGCGGTATATAAATCCAATAAATGAAAATGAAATGAAATGAAATGTTGCATTGAACCCAGCTACTCACAGACCATGTATCTCTTTCCAGACATTCACGGGATTGTGTTGACATTCACCAGCGTCAAACATTCACAGCGATGTTTCTGTTTAAAAGGCGCACATTGTGTGCTTGTAATAATAATGTATAGAGAGGGAGATGAATTTCAAATCCGACTCCCAACTGGCTGCCCAGCTAGCTTTTTTTTTTTTGAATGTTAAGCAAGCAAGAAGAAGGATCAGCTTTCAGATACAAAGGCTCACATCCCACGTAGGATCTAAAATAAGAATCGTTTCTGTCAAAGTACAGAACACTCAAGAGGTGCAATCTGTGTTCCTCGTGGCCAAATGCTAGGAACAATTGTCGAGCAAGGAAGAGGGCTTACCCACATCCTGATGAGATATTTATCCTGTTATTTTTTTTTTCCTCAGCAAAAAATACAAAACAAAAACAAAACAAAACACAAATCCACAGAGTGTTAAATGCTCCACTGAGTAACCACAGTCTTCATTTCTTTCTCGTTCAATCCCCACCGATGCTCGCTCTAATACGGTAAATTTATCTTCGGCGTGAATAGCAGCCTTGCAATCAGAGATGCCAGAGCTGCTCTCTCGGCTTAAAAGGAACACACAGAGACACATACATGTGCACACACATGCCAGTGGAATGTGGTATAGTGATGAAGATGCTGGATGAGGAGGGAGAGAGATCATCTAATCGTCCCTTAAGCAGGAAAGCAAAGCAGTCATCATCTCGCAGCCAAAGACTTAACAAATTGAGAAACGTCTATCTAACTCACTCTGGACCAGCATGGTTAGAGTGAGGTTCAGTAGTATCACAGGACTGAAACATTTGTCCAAAACAGTAGACGTTCTACAGCCCTGTAATCAGGCTGGGAAATCCAAAATTTCTAATTTAAATAACCCAAAAAGCACCAAGTTAGACAAATTAGTTGTCAGGGTTCCAGGTAACATCCCCAACAAAAGAAAACTGATGCTTGAGATTCCTCAAAGTACCATTTTATTAGAGATGTCATGTTGGCATATCTGGGAAAACCCGAATCTGAACGTTTCCAGGTTTTCCCCACCCAAGAGAAAGTTCAAGTCCCTGCCCAACACTCACAAGTCCATCACATGATCCAATCAAAGCACCGTCCCAACTGGAGATGCCTCCCAGTCATCCGACTCCAGCTGCCAGGGCAAGGCGTCCTTGACTCTGTGAGAAAGGAATGTGATTTTGACTATATATCTCCCATACTCCATACAATCCCCCCTCCCATTTTCTCACAGTAGAAAATGTGGCAGGCCTGAAGGCCCAATGCAAAAGATGGCTTCCAGGCCTGACACTAGTGATGTCAACTTATTTTAGAAAAATAGAACCTGTATGGAGTTAGGTTGGTTGTTGGCTTTTTTTTTTTTAAATATATAGTGGTGGATGTTAGAGTTGAGGAGGAAACAGCCTTTTCCCTTGATCCTCAAAGATAAAGTATAGCAAGCCTCTGTGTTCCTAAACTCTATTAGTGAATAATGCTTCCTTCTTTTTGGTGACTCTTTAATCAAACCCGTTAAGAAATCTTAACCACATTGATCTAAGAATTTTCAAGAAAATAATAAAGAGGGAGAAGGACAGGGAGAGAGAGGAAGAAGGAGAAAGAGAGGGAGGAGGAGGGGAGAAGGAGAAGGGGATGGAATGAGGGAGGGAGAGGGAGCGGGGGAGATTTAGGTTTTGTTTGCACAATACAGCCAGGAACCAGATTCCACATAAAAATCAAAGCAAACCACTATATGACCTAAGGTGCTAGTCCAATATGCAAGAGGCAGCTCTGGATTTGCAGTCACTAAGCCATGGCTTATAGCTTAACAACAACTTATTCCTAAAAAGACCTTGCCTGTTGCTTTCTGCTGAAATTGTTTGCCAAACATGGAGAACCTAGATCAGGGGTCTGCAACCTTCAACACTCAAAGAGCCATTTGGACCCATTTCCCACAGAAAAGAAAACACCGGGAGCCACAAAACCCTTCCCATGCCTGATTATTTCTTGAGTGGCCACAAAACTAGCATATGTAGTTGAATTAAACATTCAGTTTTCTTCTGAAACTTTTCTTTTCTTGGATTTATCCATGGTTGGCCTACCGGGGTTTGAAAAGCTCAATAAATTGCGTGCCGGTGAGTGTCGCACATTGGCAGTTGTGACGCATATTTTGAGTGACAGGGAGCCGCATCAGAGGGGTGAAAGAGCCACATGCGGCTCCAGAGCTGCAGGTTGCTAACCCCTGACCTAGATAGACCATCTAATCAGCATTGTGGTCATCGCCAAAGCCGGAAGAGCAAATAGCAACAGAATCACCAAGCAACTACATTCCTGCTAGACACAACTAGCCATCAACCTTGCACCCTCAATGAACTTAGTTTTCTGACTCTACTCTTATTAAAAAAATAAAAATAAAAACATTCCAGAATAACAAACGGAATGTTCTACTCGACCAACAAACCAGATAGGTCTTTCAAGAAATCAAGTTAAAGATATTGTAATCAGGGCAGTATACAATATCCAGTCATTGTATTTTGAAGGCTCTCTGAAAGCTGCCCAGAAAGAACCGAATGTCCTTCATAAACATAAAAGGCTGACCAATTGCTACCAATTGCAAAGCCGAAAACCAGGAAAGGAACAAGGCCGGTGAAATCTTTGAACAGCAGCATCCCATAACATCAACATTCATGGTGTATCCGACTTGCAAATCTAAAACGCATTACCTGAATAATTACAGCATTAATGAAGCTGTTGCATGTACCCATAGTTAACAAATTGATGCACCTGTTTTCCGCTGTTGTTGCTAAAGCGCTCATAAATAAGCACTTTTGGCAAGCAGCCATCCTAATACACAGAGAGTAATTTATAAATCTTCCCAATGTTGTTAGAGAAGGGAGATTCGGTATTCCTTTGCCATCATCAGTGCTGATGTTCAGATGACCAGGTCTCATCAACAGGTATGCTGATGAGTTTAGAACTCCCAAGTCTATCAGTTCCCCCAACCTAAGCAATCTGTAAATGACTAGCCAATAAAATCCCCCTGTTTTAGAAGCTTCATCAATCTTCATCGGACTCTGAATCGGCAAGAAGGGTTGTGTAGGGAGCCATGGAAATGGCCTGAAGAAGCTTCTTGGATGAGAAGCAAAACGTCTTCAAAGAAAATAAAACACCTTTGGGACGATCTTGGAGAAGGCCTCCAGAAGCAGTGGTGGGATTCAGCCAGTTCGCACCGATTCGGGAGAACCAGTTGTTAAGTTTCTAAGCAGTTCGGAGAAACGGTTGTCGGAAAAAATCTTTTTTTGTTTTTTTCCACTTTACAGGGCTAATCCTGTAAGGAAGGCAGGGAGGAAACATTCTGGTGGTGTTTCTAGCCTAATCTTTATTGCCCTGCTTACAGAAACTGCCTCTCTGGTTAACCCTTATTACATTGTAACAGCTAAGGCGAAGCGCCCATCAATGTGAGTCAGGGGTGAAATCCAGCAGGTTCTGGAGAACCGGTAGCGGAAATTTTGAGTAGTTCAGAGAACCAGCAAATACCAGATTTTGCAATATCCTTCCCCTGCCATGCCCACCAAGCCACGCCTATAGAACCGGTAGGGAAAAAAATTTGAATTTCACCCCTGATGTGATTGACGTTGAATTGGCCACACCCACATGGTCACATGACCACCAAGCCATACCTACCCAGCTGGTCATTAGGGCAGAGAACCAGTTGTTAAATTATTTGAATCCCACCACTGTCCAGAAGCATATGTTAAGCCCAGTAATGTGAGAGAAAGAGACTCGCATTGGCTCCTCTGCACCCCTATTTCTGATGTATAAAAGAGAAGGAAGAGAAGGCGAACATATACAGATTAACAGAGTTGGAAGGGACCTTGTACATCAGGAGTATCAAACTCAAGGCGTGGGGTGCCAGATCTGGCCTGCAGGGTGCTTAGATCTGGCCTGCGGGGCCACCCTGGAAACAGTGAAGGATCAGCCCGCAGTGCTTCTACCAGCAAAAATGGAGCACAGGAGGGCTGTACGGACTTCGTTTTTTGCTGACAGAAGTTTCGGGAGGAGGTCATGGTTGAAAATGGGACCCAGGGGGACACGTATGGCCCACCCGAGCTCTGTTTTCATGGGCAGAGGGCTGCAGGAGGCTGTTGCGGCCGAAAACGGAGATTGCGAGCCCGTTTTCGCTGACAGAGCCCTTGGGCCACCACAGATGGGCCTGATATGAGTGACGTCAAGCGGCCCTCAATGAAATTGAGTTTAATACCCCTGTTGTAGATCTTCTAATCCAACCCCCCACCTGAGCAGAAGACCCTACACCATTTCTGACAAATGGCCATCCAGTCTCTTCTTGGAAGCTTCCAGTGATGAAGCTCCCACAACTTCAGAAGGCAACTTCTGTTCCATGGGTTGATTGTTCTCACCGTCAGAAAATTTCTCCTTATTTCCAGGTTGAATCTCTCCTTGATCAGTTTCCATCCATTATTCCTTGTCTGGCCTTCAGGTGCTTTGGAAAATAGCTTGACCCCTTCCTCTCTGTAGCAGCCCCTCAAATATTGGAACACTACTATCCTATCTCCCCTGGTCCTTCTCTTCACCATATCTTTAAAAATAGAATTCTAGCCATACGATAGTCTGTCTACTTTGGAAGGTGGGCAGGTGGCAACCTAGCCTTTTCCATGTTTTGGTGCACATGGTGAAGAAGGAAACTATTGAACATAGGGTGTCCTACTCCATCAGGAACAATTACCCAATTCAGGAAATGCATTCTAATGTGCTTGCTCTGGGGAAAAAAAAAGCTCACGATATACAGCTTGCATAAAGAAAAGCAAGCTAATGCAAATCAAAGTCATTCTATCAGCAGCAGTTCTACGAAAAACAGGGATGAGGGTTTATTAAAAGATGGGATCAAGTATGCCTATTATGGTTCGGGTTGATACGTTGGTTGAAGTATCAGATAACAATTAGAATTCAAAGGTTCACTCAATGAATTCACGGAGTCTCCTTCAGCCCTATCTATAAGCCAATTCAGCTTCACCGTCTCTAGATCAGGAAAGGGTTCACACATTCGGTTACGCTCTAATTCAGGGTCTCCAACCTTGGCAACTTTAAGCCTGGTGGACTTCAACTCCCAGAATTCCCCAGCCAGCAAAGCTGGGAGTTGAAGTCCGCCAGGCTTAAAGTTGCCAAGGTTGGAGACCCCTGATTTAGACCAAGGGGGGGGGGGGTAGATGGCTTTGCTGGCTGGGGAATTCTGGGAGTTGAAGTCCGCCAGGCTTAAAGTTGCCAAGATTGGAGACCCCTGATTTAGACCAAGAGGGGGGTGGTAGATGGCTTTGCTGGCTGGGGAATTCTGGGAGTTGAAGTCCGCCAGTCTTAAAGTTGCCAAGGTTGGAGACCGCTGCCCTAGTTCACCTAACCAGATTGTGATAAGCCCCAGCTGGCCACGTTCATGTAGCCTGAGGACCTCAAATGTGGCTCCCTTGCTTGGCAAATTAGCTTGATGTGGAAAGCCAGCCTTTCATACACAATGCC
Organism: Pituophis catenifer annectens; assembly: GCF_029215685.1. NCBI lineage: Eukaryota > Metazoa > Chordata > Lepidosauria > Squamata > Colubridae > Pituophis > Pituophis catenifer. Next base: position 13,557,680 of record NW_027256894.1, on the reverse strand, counting down.
TCAAGACCCTGGGGTGGTGGTGGCAAAATGTAATAAATAGATTAATCCAGTTCATTAAGCATAAATTCCACCCCCCCCCCTCATGGGGAGGGGGCCGTGAATTACTCCAGTCCAGGCTCGTTTCCCAAATCATCTTTTTCTTGGCTATTTCTTCCCCCATTTCAGCCAACTTCCCAGCTCTCTCTCCCTCCTCATTCCGTCCCCCCCCCCACCCCACCCCATCCCAATTTGAAGAACTGAAGCCTGGCGTGGGAAAGGTACCTTAGGGCTTTTCACAAATCCAGTAGCCCCTTGAACCAAAACCAATTAGAATGCCCCAAGGCTCTGCAATTCAAGCCTGGCCCTTCTTTTCAAATGGCTGCCATCTCAACTGCTGTTAAGGAGCCCAGATCTGAATGGAGGAAACTTGGTAAAGTGGTGCTTAAGCCAGGCCCAAGGTGAAAGGAGCTAAGCTTCTATAGGAACAGCAGCTTTGGTTTCTAAGAGACCAACTGACCAAGACTTTGACGAGAAGGGGGAGAAAAAGAAAAAGAAACCCTCACTTGCTATTCTGTTCCCCAATTTGCAGAGACCAAAATGCTTCTCTGTCTGGAAGGGTGAGCAATCCAAGGCCCCAGAACAACATTTTTAATTCCTTCAGCTTTCTTTCTTTCTTTCTTTCTTGCACCCTGAAGCTCTTTATTATAACAATTACTAAGGATCGGGGTGGAAATTTCCCACCATTTTGAATCAAGAAATATAGAGGCACACACAAACCCCTGAAGGGTAAATGAAGTTAAAGCCATTTCATTAAAGTAGCAAAGAAATCTGCAAATCCCTAGAAAATACATACATTCTCAATGGAGTCTACAAATATGATATAAGACCACCTACTGGGTGTTCTCTTCTCACCACCTGGGCTCCTGTCCAGTCCAGCCAACCAAAAGTTTGCCCACCCCAACTGTATGCCTACCCTGTTTTCCCGAAAATAAGACATCCCCTGATAATAAGCCCAATCGGTCTCTTGAGCACATGCGCTAAAATAAGCCCCCCCCCCAAAAAATAAGCCCTCCCCAAAAATATTTAAACACATGCGCAGCTGGTCCCCACCATTTCCTCTGGTTTCTTCCATGCGCCCCAAAATAATAAGACCTCCCCGAAAATAAGGCCAAGCGCTTATTTTGGGGTTAAAAAAAAAAATTAAAACAGGGTGTTATTTTCGGAGAAACACGGTATTATATATTTGTTTTCTGTTTAGGCCATATTAGATCACTTAGGGATTAAATCTGCCTTCTGGATGCCTCAAAAAAATATGAGTTTCACTGGATGGATGGAAGAGGAGTTTGCCAGAGGGAAAAAAATTGTAATCAAGTTCTGACTATGGTTGGAAGAACAAAGGGAAAGTTGAAATCCAAGAATGACTAGTGGCTACTTACATTTGTTGTTGTTTTTTAAATAGAGGAATATTATGGTATTTTTTTTAATTAAAGTCTTTCTTATAAGAGATCAGGGTGAAATATGTTTTTCTCTGCCATGCAAGCTTCACGGTCATCCTATACAGTACGCTCATACGAAAGAATAGTTATGAGAGTTATGAGAGCATTCATGGACCATATCTCTTCTGAGGATCCTAATCTCTAGAAACCAGAGGTCACCACATAGTGATTAGGCTCAATCAGATTCATGCTTGGATGTCACTTTAAAAAAGAAGATTCAGTTTAGACTTGCAATTCAATTTTTTTAAAAGGAGCCTATTCCATTCAGATTTGCTGTTCAGACTGCTGAATCCATTTCAGAATCGGTTTAGATCTTAATGTTTTCCAACACTGATCAAGTTTTAGAATCAGTTTTGGAGCCCACCTCCCAACCCCAGTTCCATTCAACACATCAAACTGATCTGAAGAATCTTTTTGAAGATTCAAAGCGATGAGTCAGCCAAGCCACTTTGAAATCAAATACCTGAATATGTGCATAATTCTAACTCACAAAGCATTCTCAAAGCCCAAAGTGTGCTTAACCACAGCTTACTGAATAAACCACAACTGGCTGAGCTAAGCTTTAAACATACAAAAATGCTAAACCAATCCAAGCAAACCACACTGTGGCTTGGTGTGATGGCTACACCTGGTCTCTTGCTCACAAGTTCAAGTCCCATCATATGAATGTTTGGCCCTTGCAAGATGCTACTACTCAGGTTCCCTCTTCCTCAGCAAAAGGAGAGGGGTAATAATGCTCCCTCCCCATATTACATAGATATTTGAATACAAGAAATCAATGGAGCTAGTTAGCCAAATACATGTACACACTTTGTAAACAATTGATGTGACCATATGCCTGAGAAGCGGTGGATAAAAATATATACCGGTATATAAGAGTGCAAAAGTTGGCTTGAAACTCAACATTAAGAAAACTAAGATCATGGCACCTGGCCCTCTCAATTCCTGGCAAATAGATGGGGAAGAAATGGAGTGACAGATTTTATTTTCCTGGGCTCCAAGATCACCACACATGGGGACTACAGCCAGGAAATTAAAAGACGCTTGCACCTGGGGAGGAAAACTATGGCAAATCTAGACAGCTTACTAAAAACCAGAGACATCACCCTGCCAACAAAAGTGCGTATAGTCAAGGCTATGGTTTTCCCAGTTGCAATGTGTGGTTGGGAAAGTTGGACCATAAGGAAGGCTGAGCATCAAAAATTGAGGCCTTTGAACTCTGGTGCTGGAGAAAACTCCTGCGAGTCCCTTGGACTGCAAGGTGATCAAACCGGTCAGTCCTGGAGATCAATCCTGACTGCTCTTTAGAAGGCCAGATCCTGAAGAGGAAACTCAAATGCTTTGGCCACCTAATGAGAAGGAAGGACTCACTGGAGAAGAGCCGAATGCTGGGAAAGACTGAGGGCAAAAGAAGAAGGGGACGACAGAGAAGGAGGTGGCTGGATGGAGTCACTGAAGCAGTCGGCGTGAGCTTAAATGGACTCCAGAGGATGGTAGAGGACAGGAAGACCTGGAGGAACATTGTCCATGGGGCCGTGATGGGTCAGACACAACTTTGCAACTAACAACAACAAATATTCATATGAAAGGAGCAAGACAAATTCTGACCACTTCGATTGCAACCTTTTAACATTGATGAAGTGACTCTGATTCACCAGTAAGAAGCTTATGAACACTCAGAAATGTATTTTGTTCCTATTTAGCAGAATCTGAAACATTTCTAGCAACTAACTAAATTCACCGGTTCCACTAAAATATATTTGCACTGCTAGCTACCAAAACCAAAACAGCAATCTTCTTTTTGCAAAGCAAACAAGAGAAGTCACACATATTCTAACCATAGGAAATGTTCTTAAGGAGAGTGGGGAGAAAGAGATACTGTTCATATATAGCTCTTGTCCCTTTCAAATAATCCCTTAAGACTCTATGCAAAACCAGCTAGTTTATTTCATTTATTCAGTGGTTAGGCAAGAGAGATTTTTGAAAGATTTATAGAATAATATGGTGGTCAATTGGACCCAGCAAGGTAAAGCTATAAAACCCTGGGCACATCCTATAGTAATTAACAAAGCTTCTTAATTTGATTTAGGGGCTGAACCAGTCAATTTCTTTCAAGAGTATCAAACTTCCTATTTTCAACTACCGTACATCTTTCAAATTCCGTCTCGGTCAAGATGACTGATCTGAGTTCAGAACTCCAGGTGGCAGCAAAGAGATACTTGAAATCATTTTTGCTGCCTTCTAGTGGTTATCCAGACTTTTGCCATCCAGATCTGACAGCTGGGATGATATGAAAAAATATACTGCAAGGTCATGATGCAAAACCCAGAATTATTGGACTTGCACCCCAAATGCCAAGCTTTTTGTAAGTCACAGAAGTTGCATCCTAACATCACAATGCATATTTCATCCATTTGTTGCTCCCTACCCCCTTTCCTCTTGCAGGGGACTATGACAGACAATGCCTCTCATGCTGTTGTTAGTTGCGAAGTTGTGTCTGACCCATTGCGACCCCATGGACAACGTTCCTCCAGGCCTTCCTGTCCTCTACCATCCTCTGGAGTCCATTTAAGCTCACGCCAACTGCTTCAGTGACTCCATCCAGCCACCTCGTTCTCTGTCGTCCCCTTCTTCTTTTGCCCTCAATCTTTCCCAGCATTAGGCTCTTCTCCAGTGTGTCCTTCCTTCTCATTGGATGGCCAAAGTATTTGAGTTTCCTCTTCAGGATCTGGCCTTCTAAAGAGCAGTCAGGGTTGATCTCCTCTAGGACTGACCGGTTGGATCACCTTGCAGTCCAAGGGACTCGCAGGAGTCTTCTCCAGCACCAGTTCAAAGGCCTCAATTCTTTGGCGCTCAGCCTTCCTTATGGTCCAACTTTCACAGCCATACATTGCTACTGGGAAAACCATAGCCTCGACTATACGCACTTTTGTTGGCAGAATGATGTCTCTGCTTTTTAGTACGCTGTCTAGATTTAGTATGCTGCCTGCCTGTCACACTATCTGCTACCTTCAGCAATCAAAATCAGTGTGAAAGCATCCACAGGAGAAATGTGGAAAGAAATTCTCAAACTCCTAACAACCCAGTCAAGAAAACAAAACAGAAAGCTGGTTTCCCAGGAGAAGAAAACTTTGAAGAATTTGGAGGCACAGCATACAGTAGTCTCAGCACAACTTTGCAATAATCAGCTACTCTCATTTTAGTGATGGTGCCAGCTGGGCTGCCATGATTTCATGGACCCAGAGTAACTTTGCCACAAATGCTAGTTTTGCAAAGGACAACTCTCTTTAAAAATCTAGCTCCAAGGCTCTAAGCTGCTACCTGAACTGTCTTCATTTCAAGGGCTCTGACATCCAATCTGGTTTAAAGATTAAAAAAAAAACAACACCCTATAAGCAGAGACCACAGCTGGGGTCTTAAAGGTGACTGTCAGTGATTAGCAGCTGGGCACTCCACTTAACTGGGCTACAATCTTCCTCGCTCTGCTGAGATATACTGTGTTTCTGTTTAAATTATAGTAATTATTTATACATTTGCATATGTACATGCACATTTGTGCCAATCTCTCCTTCTCTCTCTCTCTCTCTCTCTCTCTCTCTCTCCCCCTCCCCTCCCCCAGTAAATGGCCAACATAACTCATGCTACTGTTCAGAACTGAAAGGGGGGGCCAAAATAAGACAGAAATGGGATGGTGAAAAAGCAGCAGGCAGGGGGAAAAAAAAGAACATTGCTTGTCATCAGAGCAGCCCAGGTGTTTTGCACATTCAATATTTTGTCAAGTCTGCTCATTTTGATGCTGATTTTGAAAAGGGAGACTTTTCGATGGCCCAAATCACAAATGCATTCAATGCTTAACCGCAATTATCTTCTTCTTCTTTTTTTTTTTTTCTGGATAGCTCCCAATGAGAACATTGTGGCTTTAAAATTTCTTTAAAAATACCAAATTAAGAATTTGAAAATTTCTGCTGCTTTGAGGCAAGAGCTCATTCACATGGATTACAGATCCTGGGAAGGCAGGAAGGCAGGAAGGCAGGAAGGCAGGAAGGCAGGAAGGAAGGAAGGAAGGAAGGAAGGAAGGAAGGAAGGAAGGAAGGAAGGAAAGAAGGAAAATGGGAGGGAGAGAGGAAGGAAGGAAAAGTGGAGGGGAGGGGAGGGAGGAAGGAGAGAAGGAAGGAAGGAAAAAGGGAGGGGAGGGAGGGAGGGAGGGAGGGAGGAAGGAAGGAAGGAAGGAAGGAAGGAAGGAAGGAAGGAAGGAAGGAAGGAAGGAAGGAAAAATCCTTTTTCACTTCTCATTGCCCTGAATTTTCAGGAGGTTTAGAAAGAATAAAATGGGATGCTATAAAGATATCTTCCTTTCTATTGTTCCATCAGAAGGCTCAAAGTGAACGGTACATTCTTTGTCTTTCCCAAGATTATATACTACAACTGAATTAAAGTTCCAAAAAAATGCACTTTTTTTTTTTATTCTGGCACTACATGTAGACTTCAGCAAATGGGAGAATTTCCTGTTTAGTGACACCTTCTAAATAATAGTCTCTAATGCCAGGTCTGATGCTCTTTAACATTTTAAGTCACATTATTCTTCCCAGAGTACAACATAAAGAAAAAAAACCTGGAAAATAGTTCTGTGGAGGAGACAGAAGGAAACCCTAGTAAGGCCATCAGGGTGTCAGCTCCAAATGAATATGCATAGGTTTGCATATCACAGAACTCAACGAATAAAATCAGCAGCAATCTCCTATTTCACCCTCCAGGAAGATCTTGGATCATATTATTATCAGACATTCATGTGCAATGAGTAGAAAAAGATGAGCCCAAACACAAAAGAAAATGCTGTGGAATCCTAAAATGAACCACGGTGGCGCAGTGGTTAGAGTGCAGTATTGCAGGCTACTTCTGCTCTCTGCCGGCTACCTGCAATTTGGCAGTTCGAATCTCACCAGGCTCAAGGTTGACTCAGCCTCCCATCCTTCCAGTAAGTAAAATGAGGACCCAGATTGTTGGGGGCAAGAGGCTGACTCTGTAAACCGCTTAGAGAAGGCTGTAAAAGCACTGTGAAGCGGTATATAAGTCTAAGGGCTATTGCTAAGTGCTACTGCTATTGGAAATCCTTCAATGTTTCCATCTCAAATCGTCCCTAGAAGTCAAAATAGCGATCAGAAAACATCTCCAGAGAAGCAATCAAGCCTCGGAAAAGAGGTCTAGGTGCCAGAATATATCTATCCCGGCAAAGGTCAGAATCGTACAGACTAGTGGTGGGTTGCCCTCGGTTCGGACCGGTTCGCAAGAACCGATAGTAAAACCGGCGGGAGGCCCCGCCCATCGCCACGGATGTCGTCATCAGTGAGAAGCAAGGCGCACGCGCGAGCAAAGCGAGAGTGCGTGCGTGATCCCGTTGCAAACCGGTGGTAAAGTTAAGTAAAACCCACCCCTGGTACAGACGATGATCTTCCCTGGGATTCTCTCTCTGGAAGCATGTATTGATCTTTGAAGAAGCAAAACAAGGAAGACTGTTGATGCTTTTGAATGTTGAGTGTTGGAGAAGACTTCTGAGAGTATCACAGCCAGCCAGGAAAACAAAAAAATAAAATGGATGATTGAAGAACTCAATCCAGAGTTCATATTCAAGGCACAAACAGCCAGGTTTGCACGATCATACACTAGTGTACGCAATGTCTTAGCTCAGTGATGGCTAACCTTTTTGCCATCACGTGCCAAAAGCAGGGGGAGACCGGGGGGTTGTGTCCGCGCGTGCCCTCACCCATAATTCAATGCCCCCCACACATGCGTGCGTGACACACACACCCCGGCTCCCCCTGCTTTTGGCACGTGATGGCACGGTGGGCCCGATAGGCCCATTTTTCACTCTTCCCAGGCTCCAGAGCCTTTCTAGGAGCCTGGGGAGGGTGAAAACAGCCTTCCCCACCCACCCGGAGACCCTCCAGAGGCTGGAAATGGCCCATTTGCCAACTTCTGATGGGCCCAGAAGGCCCAAAAATCAGCTGGCGGAGCTGAGCTCGCGTGCCCACTGATACGGCTCCGCATGCCACCTGTGGCACACATGTCGTATGTTCGCCATCATGGTCCTAGCTCTTTGGAGAAGTCTATAATGCTGGGAAAGGTAGAAGAAAATAGAAAAGGACACCCGTGGACAAGTTGAATGGAGCCCATTACAGCGTCCTCCTAGAGAAATAAATCTACCTGTGTGTTCCACTAACAATAAACAACCACCTCGATGGCACATGATCCATCCATTAAATCATTTCTGAGCATAAAAGCCCTTCGCTTACAGTATCCCAGAGATCTGGCTGTGGGTCACTCCGTTTTGAAAAGAAAATTTCTTTGAATATGGTACAATAGAATCGTGTCATTCCCCTCAGCTGGGAAGTTGAAAGGAAAGCTGCTTTGTCTAAATTTGGGTCATATCTGTGGGCGAGAAAGCAACTCAGCACTGCTCTGTATATAAAGTGCATGATGACTTCGTGGAGGAATGGTGCAGAAATTGGCGACATTGTCAGAATATTCATGACTGGAAAGACATGGTATCAAGGTCAGCCAATTGGGAGCTGAGATGGACTGGAACCAGGGCATGTCTTAGTCTGCAGCTTCTGAGTCTGTGCAGAGAATTGAAACTGAAACTATTCAGAGTGAGTGTGTGTTAAGGTCTCTCTGCTGTACTCTGTGTGAGAACCAGAGGAGGGTTTCAGCAGGTTCTGACTAGTTCTGGAGAACCAGTAGTGGAAATTTTGAGTAGTTCGGAGAACCGGTAGTAAAAATTCTGACTGGCCCCGCCCCCATCTATTCTCTGCCTCCCAAGTCCCAGGTGATTGGGAGGAAATGGGGATTTTGCAGTATCCTTCCCCTGCCATGCCCACCAAGCCACGCCCACCAAGCCATGCCACGCCCACCAAGCCACACCCACAGAACCGGTAATAAAAAAATTTGAAACCCACCACTGGTGTGAAAATGTCTGCTGATCTGAGCTGAAGAACCATTGTTGGTATTGTAAATATACTTTATGTGTTATTATGAATATAAAGAAGCTAATGCATCAGTTTGTCTGTGTGTGCGCTTCTGGATTTGATTTTTGCAAGGAACTCTGACAGACATGGCCTAGCCAATCTCACAAAATGGGGAGGGGGAGAAACAACAACAACAACAACAACAACAAAAAACGGCCTATAAATTCAGCGATGAAGACCTTCCATGGTACGTATAGAAGACCTCAGGGTCACTTCCTACATTGCTTGCCATAAAGGAGGACAGCTCACGAATGAAGGCAAATATACGTGTCCCAGGATGATGTTGCAAGATCCAATTATGGGTCAGTCACTGGGATCAGAGATTTAGTCATCTGAGCTTTCGGACTCGTGCTGAAGCTCATCCTCAGGGAACGTCTCTCTAGCAGTGGGTGTGATACTCTAGCAACCTCTGCTAGAGAGAAGGTTCCCTGAGGATGGGCTCCAGCATGAATTCAGACACTCGGAAGACGAAACCTCTGTTTCCCAGTGACCGACCCAGATTGGATCCTGCAAGGACAGCTTAACCTCACATACCAGGTTAAGCCCTGGTTTGTTTGCCATTCATTGCATAAATTATATTTGGCAATGCTCACACAATATGCTATAAACAGAACACATGTAACATATATAAAGACAGATGGACCTTGGTGGACATCATTGTAACTTCTTTTTTTTTTAATGTACCCTGTGACCACGCTGCTGACTTCTGAAGGGAAGGCCCAGGGTATCTGCAGGATCACCTCCTACTGGCCTCCCACCGCCCAGTGGGCTCACATAGGGCTGCCCTCCTCCGGGTCCCCTCGGCTAGACAGTGTCCGCTGGCGGTCCCCAGGGTGAGGGCGTTCTCTGTGGTCACACCGACCCTCTGGAATGGGTTGCCCACCAAGCTCCGGATGGCCCCCGACCTCCGCACCTTCCGCGCCGACCTAAAGACATGGCTTTTTCACCAACTTCCCTGATCTGTTGTGGATTTTAACTTGGGGATTGGGGATTTTAAATTGGTTTTAATATTATTTAACTCTTTATTTATTGTCAGGTTGTTTTATTGTTGTGAGCCGCCCCGAGTCCTGCGGGAGAAGGGCGGTATATAAATCTGACTAAATAAATAAATAAATAAATAAATAAATAAATAAATAAATAAATAAATAAAATAAGGGAGGACACTGAGAAATCCTACAGCTATAACCCAGGTTAAGATGTTGTTGTTGTTGTTTTTTAAAAAAAAGCAATGACAAACTATTTGCTTGTAGCTATCATGGTGTCACAAAGCCTTCTCAGAATCAGACAACCAATCTCTTCAAGGTTTATCCATTATGGAGCCATGAAGATGCACAATCACACATACAGAGTACACACACACACTGTCAAATTAATGCCTGTGGTAGGCATCCCCTGGTAATTCTTGCTAGGGAAAAAAGTGGTTTTGATGGTTACAAAGGCCAAGGTGTGCAAACACTCCACCTTACTCCCCTTGTTTGAAGCAGACTGAAAATAAAGACAATACAGTGATGGACTAAGGTGCTGGGTTGAAGGTCAACCATCAGCTCTAGCCTTAATGTAAAAGGAAGCTCACATGCTCCATCCAACTGGAGACAATGCATAGTTAGTTGAAGCTCGGAGGCTACAAGTTCTCCTAATGCCTTAGAATGGCCAGCATTGTGGCTACATCTACACAATGACTCCCAGGTCTAGAAACCCTCCCCCTTAAAAATAAGAAGTTTAAATTCAAACAGCTCTAAGCTGTTCCCTCTTGGGGAGAAGCTAAGGAAAAGCCCTGGACCTTTGGGAGAACTTCCTAGGGAGGCTTCAGCAGAGTGACAGTATCTTCTAATAGGAATCTCAGCCAAACTTTTGAGAAATAATAGTGAAATGCTTGTGTGAATGGTTTTGAGACAGAGAGAGAGACAGACACACACACACACACACACACACACAGAGAGAGAGAGAGAGAGAGACAGAGACAGAGACAGAGACAGAGACAGAGACAGAGACAGAGACAGAGACAGAGACAGAGACAGAGACAGAGACAGAGACAGAGACACACACACACACACACAGAGAGAGAGAGAGAGAGAGAGAGAGAGACAGAGAGACAGAGACAGAGACAGAGACAGAGACAGAGACAGAGACAGAGACAGAGACAGAGACAGAGACAGAGACAGAGACAGAGAGACAGAGAGAGACAGAGACAGAGAGAGAGACCCACACACACAGAGAGAAAGAGAGACAGGGAGAAAGAGACAGAGAGAGACAGAGAGAAAGAGAGGGAGACACAGAGAGAGAGACACACACACAGAGAGAGAGAGGGAGAGAGAGACAGAGACAGAGAGAGAGAGAGACAGTGAGACAGAGAAAGAGAGGGAGATACAGAGAGAAAGAGACAGAGAGAGACAGAGACAGAGAGAAAGAGAGGGAGACACAGAGAGAGAGACAGAGAGAGAGACAGAGAAAGAGAGGGAGACACACACACACACAGAGAGAGAGAGAGAGACAGAGAGAGAGAGACAGTGAGACAGAGAAAGAGAGGGAGACGCAGAGAGAGAGACAGAGACAGAGACAGATAGAAAGAGAGGGAGACACACAGAGAGAGAGAGAGACAGAGAGATAGAGACAGAGAGAGAGAGAGAGACAGTGAGACAGAGAGAAAGAGAGAAAGAGAGAGAGACACACACAGAGAGAGAAGACTTGAATAGGTTTGGCTCCAACGAGAAGGGAGGGAGAGAAAGAAGAGGAAGGGGAAAAAAAACCTCGCTTATTTGTCTCAAACAGGGAACCCCAATGTGCCCAAAGAGAGAAGCTAGGCCAAGCTAGCGTGCTTCTTTGTGTTACCATGGGAACTGAATGCAGATATTGCCCAATTGCTTTTTTTTTTTTTATTATTTGCTAGACATTGTAATATATATTATGTTTTGACTTTGGGGGTTTGCGGTCAGGTAAAGAAGACTTTGTGAATGTTAACCATTGAGGCAACTCGGAGAAGGGGGCGATATGGGGCAGGGAGGTGGGGGGGGAGAGAGAGAGAGAGAAGAGAGAGGAAGAAAAAAAAAGTCTCCGCCATTCAAACAGGTAGTTTGTATGCAGGCCGAGTCTCTCAGTGTGAAGGTCGGGCTGCAAAATCCCGGCTGCTTTCTATTCAGAAATCCCCCTTCCTTTCTGCTTCACTTCACTCTGTGTGGAGACCCCCTAGCTGTACACAAAGCTGGCAGATAAAGTCCATGAAAAGTGATCAAATTATCAAGAACTTGACCTCACAGAGGGGCAGAATTTAAAGGGAGGGGGAAGAGAGAGGGGGGAGAGCCTTCTAACAAACCAAGAAATTTAGGAAGAGGGGTGTTGGACGCCTTGTGAGAGGCAGGGGGACCGGTTGGAGAGCAATTCCATAAACTGGTAGAGGCCGGGTGTCTAGATTAATTTGCAAAGGGGCATTGTTGAAAAGACTTCAGTCTACAACCTAATCTCCTCCTTAGGCACCAACTCCCACCAATTGTAGATGTTCTCCAATCTTCCTCCTCCCCACACTCCCCCCCCCCCCCGTCCTTTCTACACGCCTTAAGGTTTGTCAAGTCATTTTTTTTTTTACTTTTCGAACTTCAGGTTCCAACCCACGTTTATCACTTTTCTCATCCATGAGTTTTATTTGGCTTTTTTTGTCTTACTTTCTTTCTTAGCTGTGCTGTGACTAGGAGAAGGGATTCTTTCCAATGCTTTTGGCAGCATCTCCTCCTCTTCCTCCTCCCTGCCACCCACACCCCATCTGAGTAAGTGCCCACTGGTCTGTCCCCGGCTACCCTCTCTTTTCAAAGCTCTCCCCCGATTCCTAAACTGTTGGCCTTGGGTTTAATTTCCCCTCCGATAGAAGAACCAAAGACGTCAAGGCTTCAGTTGCCAAATCCCTTGAAAAGAACTGCACAGAAACACCGAGCAAAGAAAGAACAAATTAGGAGGACACGTAGTACTACTGACATATAAAAGGATACCTGTATTGAAGAGAGGCCGCTAGGCAAACTCCTTGAACATCAAGTTTAAAGACCTGGTGGATCAAAAGAAGAAGAAAAAAAGGGGGAAGAAAAAAGAAAGAAAAAGAAAGAAAGCTTGGTCTGTTCTGGCTGCTTTCGTGCTCGCTCATTCCTCCAGTTGTGTCCATGGCCACGAATTGTCTTCTTCTTTCTTTCTTTCTTTCTTTCTTTTTCTTTCTTTCCATCTCTCGGTTCCCAGAAGTCTTTGGAAGTCATTTCTACTTTCGGTTATCTAGCTTTATGATGGCTTGATAACACTCATACAGCTAGATAACCAAAGACAGAAACGGCCCTCCCTCTTGAGGCTTTCTCTTCTTTCTTTCTTTCTTTCTTTCTTTCTTTCTTTCTTTCTTTCCTTCTTTCTTTCTTTCTTTCTTTTTCTCTTTCTTTCTTTCCTTTTCTTTCCGATGGGATTGGGCATCAGGCTCAACGTGCTGTGGCAGACCACGGAATGCTTCTTCGAGCTACCATCAGGGAAAAATAAAGGAGAAAATCACTATATGGATACATGCATATACATAGGGGGTGTTTTTTTGGGGGGGGAGGGCGCCAAGAGCGGGGGAGAGAGAGAAAGAGAGAGGGGGATGTAGCCCTTTCCTTCAGCAGATCGATAGCCAGATCTGACCTGATCTGCAGGTTTGAAGCTGGGGAGGAAAAAGTGGCTTGGGGAGGGAAGGGAAGGGAAGGGAAAAGCACCCACCCATTCAGGGCGCTGCCTTCCCCCCCCATCTGAGCCATTCGTTCCCTCGGGCGAAGCAGCCGGTTTGCATTGACTCGGCCCACCCTGCCCCGAAATGCTTTTCTGATGTGAATCCCCCTCGTTGGGAAATGACGTCAGCCCGGCTTTCCACCAATGGCTGGCCTCGCATTCAAATCATCGCTGCTTCGCGCCGCTTTGAATCTTTCTTTCTCTCCCCCCCCCTTTCCCCTCCCCTCCCCTCCCCTTCCCTTCCACTTTTCCTTTGCTCCGGCATTTCTTTTGAAACCCTGCAGAGAAAGCGGCTCGCGGTCCTTCCCTCCCTCCCTTCCTCCCTCCCAAGCGCTTCAATTAAGAGAGAAACGGCCCGGCTCCAAGTCCTTCAAAGCAAACCCCGTGGGGTTTTTTGGGGGGGGGGCTCCTGTTGGCTTCGCAGGTCGACCCCCCCCACCTCCCGCCCCCCGGAATCTGGAGACTGAGTGAACCCACTTCGTGGGTGCGCGAGCTTACACCGGACGCTACGAACGAAGCCACCGCACGGAGCGCGTGTAAATGCAACTTACTACTTGACTACTATTTTTTTTTCCCCGAACGCCATCACTCTGCTAAACGAATAATTCCCTCAACACTGTCAAACTATTTCTCTTCTCAACGTTCCCATCACCCATCTTCTCCCACTTATGACTGCATGACTGTAACTTTGTTGCTTGTATCCTTACGATTTATATTGATTGTTTCCTGATTGCTTATTTGTACCCCATGACTATCATTAAGTGTTGTACCTTCTTGATGAACGTATCTTTTCTTTTATGTACACTGAGAGCCTATGCACCATGACAAATTCCTCCTGTGTCCAATCACACTTGGCCAATTAAAAAATTCTATTCCATTCTTACTACTTGGCTACTACTTGATCTGCTTAGGCGTTTGGGGTGAAGGCAACCTTCCTTTCGTTTTACACCCGAGGCACAAACCCTACTTAAACTGGGTGGAGAAAAATGCGGTGGCCATTGCTTTGGGGTTTTCGCCTTAAACCCATCCGAGATCGGTTCAATGCTACGAGTTAAAGGAGCAACAAGGATAGGACGACGTGGGGTCGTTAGTTAATCCCACCACCACTATAGCTACCTAGAACTAAGGAGAAATTTCTTAACGGCGAGAACAATTAATCAGTGGGACAACTTGCCTCCAGAAGTTGTGGATGCTCCATCACTGGAGGCTTTTAAGAAGAGATTGGACAACCATTTCTCTGAAATGGTATAGGGTCTCCTGATTGAGCAGGGGGTTAGACCACCTCCCAGGTCCCTTCCAACTCTGTTATTCTATGTACCAACACCAACACTTGTGTCATTTCTAGGCATTTGTGCCAGTTTTTGATGAGATCCTTCCTGGCGGCCTAAGATCTCCTAACACTCCTATCTCCTAAAACAAGATTTTCTAACTATTATGGAAGGGTGGCACACAGGAGATCACCAAAATAGAATCAGAACCATCTAGCTCTGTTCATTCCTCTATTACTGCTTGGCCCGTCTGCAGCCCCCACTGGAATGCTTCCGAGGCCCATTGACTTTAAGGGGAAGAATTCCAATCCGGGTGCCCAAACGATTGAGCTCAATGGGGTTAGCATCCAATTCCAAGAGGTATCACCATGAATTTGGACTGATTTATTTATTCCCAGATTCTTACTCTAAAATTTTAAGGGCCGGGACCTAAAATCCCATTTCTAGGAACTGTGCCTAGAAACAAAGTTACGTTTTCTAGCACCCAACGTGGATAAAGACAAGACAATGTTTAGCAAAGGACTAGAAATCAAGGCACAGCAGGTACGAGTTTAGCCTTAACCTGGTAAAATAGTCTTTTCTCTTGAATCATGAACAAAAGATTTAGTTTGGTTTCACACTGTACCCTAGAAACAAATAACCAACTTTAAACCAAGTGTAACATGGGTGGATGGGTGAGTGCATTTGTTAAGATTTTAAACGACATAGTCCTTTGAACCCAGGAAAATATCACTGAAACGTGCTCTCTCATTTCCCCAATAAATTTATTTTCATTTCCAACATGTTTAAAATGAAAGGGAGAATATCGTAAGCCTCAAGATATTTTTCTCAGTCCTGAAGCAATAACCATTCCATACCCCTCTCTCTATTTTCTCCTTCCCTCTCCACCCCTAGTCATATCTTACAAACAACCACTCATGCATTAAATTCACCAATTTAATTCACAAACCAAGCAAACACCACTCAGAATTGGGGAAGGGGGAATGAGATGACTTAAAAACAATATTTGGGGTCTTTGTGATTCCATCAAATGTACACTGCGAGGCATTTCTGCCACCAGACTTAACCCAACTTCAAACTCTTTTAATGAGCTTGGAATTAAACCCAAGCACATTCCTTGGGCCTGGATAGATTTAAGAATATTGGGCTAATTCAGACTCTCCAACTGCAACCTCTGCTTTGCTGTCAACCATGCCTTTCTCAACACGAAGGACTCTCAGAGTTCAAAGCCTGGAAGGTCAGGGTTATGGCCAGAAAGGAATTAAGAAGTCAATTCAAGAGTCAATTCAGTCTAAAAGTTAGGGCGTGGCTCTGCCGGAGGTGTGATCCTGTTTTACGCACAAACTGGGAGATTTTGGGCCAGTCCCTTCTCTCTCAGCCCAAGGAACTAGGAAACAACAAACACCTCCCAAAAATGCCGCCTAAAGAGTTGTGTGAACTTGTCCAGGCAACCATCAAGGATTTAAGGCAGACT
Organism: Pituophis catenifer annectens; assembly: GCF_029215685.1. Lineage (NCBI taxonomy): Eukaryota > Metazoa > Chordata > Lepidosauria > Squamata > Colubridae > Pituophis > Pituophis catenifer. The sequence continues at coordinate 13,541,716 of NW_027256894.1, read as the reverse complement.
GGAAAGCCAAAACACACAGAGAGAGAGTGGGGGGGAGAGAGAGAGGGAGAGAGAGAGTTTTATGCACACACCAACCGAGAGCTTCAAGTCCTGTCTTTTTTCTGATAAACCCCACCCCATCCCCAAACTTTAGGAAATCTAGTGTTAAGCGCCTTTGCATTTAATACGTTATTAAGAGCATCATGTCTATTAATAATATCATCATTCAATCAAATCCAAAAAACAAAAGACAGATAAAAAATCCACACTCTCTTTTACTCCAAAAACGTTCTAAATCCGAAGATCACTCTTGCGGGATTCCTATCAGGCTTACTCTGATTTTGATTTGTATTTGTTGGGTGTTACTATTTTTTTTTTTTTATCATTAGATCGGTTTTTTTTTTAAACCTTTTCCAGAGAAGCTGCTCCCTTTCAACCTGGCTGCCTTTCTTTTTTTTTTTTTTTTTCACGCGTCCCCATCTTTTCTAAAGTCACTCCACAATATTCTGTGTCAACTTTATTCTCCCCGGGCACCTGCCCAGAACCTGAACGCAGAAAAATCTAATAATGGGATTGTCCCCTTTCGGAACATAAAACCTGGATTAAGTTTACTCTATCGCATATAATGTATTTTAACTCACCCATCCTTCCACTCTGAATAACAAACAATACGTTAGCTTGGAACAATACGTTAACTCTAGCTAGGTGGCTCAGTGGCTAAGACGCTGAGCTTGTCGATCAGAAATGTCGGCGGTTCGAATCCCTAGTATAGGAGGTTGGGCTAGATGACCTCCAAGGTCCCTTCCAACTCTGTTACTGTTAAGTAAAATCCCTTTGATTTCCCAATCTGTGTCTTTGGAAATGAACAGGAACAGATTTTTTTTTTCTTCCATAACCCCAGATAAAAACGCGCGGGCGCGCCCGCGCACATACACCCAAGACCACAAACAACCTTGACGTCCAATCACCAGAGTTCCACATTCAATAGGTGAGGATAATAATAATAATAGTAATAATAATAACAACAACAACAACAACAACAACAACCTGACCGCCTGCCTGGGGCCAATCCATGAGCTATTTAAACTGAGTTCATCTCTCTGAAAGATCAAGGCGATTGGAGATGCAGCGTCCTTAGCCTTTGCTGGGGGAAAACTGCTGGTTTAAAACTCGCTTGTTTTCTGACCTCAGGGCTTTTCGCCTCTTTGAACGGGGTTGCAGTTTAGCCCCTCCCTCTCTCCCCCCCCCTCCTTCTCTTCCACCCTCCCCTGCCCGCTGGGCTTTGCTTAAGAGCGAACCCCAAAACCCCGAGCAAAGGCTCGGCTTTGGAATAAAAGAAGAATTTCGCTGGCGTTTTGAAATGGCAACGCATCTTGTCCCCAAAGGCCGCTTTGCTGCATTATAAAGCCCGTTTTCCCACCGTGCGGTTGGATGGCACGCAAAAATCTGCGACTCGGGTTAGGAAGGGTGGTGGGGAGCAACTAATTAATACAGCGGGCTAGTTTGGGATAGAGAGGATCGCGCCGCCTCTTTTCTCGTCTTCGGCTCCAACTTTGCGCCTTTTTTCTACCGCTCCGAAGGTACTTTGGAAAAACCTGAATTAAATTTCCCTAGGCCAGGAGGCCTACAAGAATAATTCTCGGTTAATGGGAAGGACCGAGATTTAGTTTCTCGATCAGAAGAAGGCCCGGCTAGAAAGCAGGAAGCCGGAATGCAGGGTTAACTCCGAAGGGAAAGACCCCCCCCCCCATTTGGAAGACTCAGCCCCCCCCCCCAAAAAAAATGCGTCTGGATTAAACACTCCCTGCCCGCGGGTTTTTTTTGTTTTTTGTTTTGCTTGAGAACTATGCTTGAAACTTAAACTCAAATTCAAAAGCCAAGCTCCCGCACTATTTGAGAAATTGTCCCTGGTTGTTAAAACATGGTTAGAAGCTCGCTTCCCAAATAAATCTCCCAAGGTTCCTTCCTTCCTTCCTTCCTTCCTTCCTTCCTTCCTTCCTTCCTTCCTTCCTTCCTTCCTTTTTCTTCTTTCTTTTTTCTTTCTTTCTCTCTCTCTCTCCCTCCTTTCTTTATCTTTCTTTCTCTCCCTCCCTCCTCTTTCTTTCTTTCTTTCTCTCCCTCCCTCCCTCCAGTTTCTTTCTCTTTCTTTCTCTCTCTCTCTCCTTCCCTCCCTCCTTTTTTCTTTCTTTCTTTCCTTCCTTCTTTCTCTCTCTCTCTTCTTTCTTTTCCTTTCTCTCTCTCTCTCTCTTTCTTTCTTTCTTTCTTTCTTTCTTTCTTTCTTTCTTTTTCTTTCTTTCTTTCTTCCCATAGCTGCTTCAGCAAAAAAAAATAAATCCCACAGAAATTTCCCCACAGAAATAGCCACACACTTTCCCTATTTCGGGAGAAATATTTAGATTTACTTCCCAAACTGTACTGGCGGCTTGGAAGAAGAGATATATACGTCTGTTTTACTACAGGAAATAAAGACATTTCGCAGTTTTCTGCCAACTAAAAATCCATTGGGTAATTCACAATATCTAAAAAAGTCGTTTCCTGCGGGGTCTGGTTCTCTCTTTTTGGGTGGGTGGGAGAGGGAGGCCCTTTTATTCAAGTCTCCATTTTTCCTCTGCAGGACAGTTCTGACTTGGACGGCCCAAAAAGCTGCCTCGTGCCGTATTCGCGTGACTCACTTAACCCTGGCCATCTTAACCACAGTTTAGCCAATTCCTCCAATTTTCTAACTTTTTTATTATTATTATTTTAAATTTGATTTATATGCCGCCCTTCTCCGGAGACTCAGGGCGGCTTAAAATGCGTTAAGCAATAGCCTTCATCCTTTTGTATATTTATACAAAGTCAGTTTATTGCCCCCACAAACCGGGTCCTCAATTTACCTACCTTAGAAAGGATGGAAGGCTGAGTCAACCTTGAGCCTGGCGAGATTCGAACTTACAGTAATTGCAGACAGCTGGTGTTAATCACAATGCTTTCAGTCTGCTGAGCCACCAGGCCCTTCTCATCGCATCTTGAGCGCTAAAGCTCCGGGGCCGAATTCGCAAAGGCAGGCGGTGGGAAGCTTAAACTGTCCTGCCTTTGAGGACTCCATTGTGCTTGGGGGAGGGGGGGAGGGGGAGATGCGCCTTCTCTACCACGGACGTTTCCGTGCGAAAGTTGTGGAATTGAACTCAATTCAGGACTGGGTAGATCAATTTGGGGCGGGAGGGGTACCGAACCCGGCGCTCGAGTCCAAACAGGCGATTCAGGGGTTTGTACCCGGGGTCGTTGGCTTGGTTGGCCCTTTCCTCTCGGCCGTTCCCGCGCCTGAAATGGATTGAGGACAGCGCTGCAGAAAAGCTTTCTCGGCCTCGGAGTCGGATCGCTCGGCCCTGCCTGCTTTCCCCGCGGCTGAAGCGCGCAGAGGAGACCTTTGCGGCCTCCGCTCGGAACTCTCTCTCTCTCTCTCTCCGCGCAAGTAGAAACCGGCTTCCCGGTTCGATCCTGAATTCACGGGAGAGACCTGCAATGAAGGCCTTTCGGGTCCTCGAGCCGGTGAGCAGGGAAGAAACACGACGAAGACGGGCAGAATCCGCTGTCTTTGGGAGATCCAGCCCCTCTCCCCCCCCCCCCCTTCGCCGTTCCTTCTCGGCTCCTTCTCGGTCGGATCGTGCGCCGCGGGGCAGGGGTCCCCCACCCACACCGGAGCTGCAAAACTCCAGATGCTCACGGGCAATGAAAGAGAGAGTTTGCGGGATCGCGCAGCCTCCACCTAGCTGCTCTCCGGATTTTGCCGGATTCAGACGTGCTCTAAGAGCATCTAAGAGAGTCGAGAGCGGCGGAGGGGCTCCTGAGAGAGGGGGAGTTAGTGCTAGAGAGGGTGAGGGGGCCCATGGATGGCTGAGCGGAGGGAGATCTTAGCGGTCAAACTCTTCCGCGTCCTTCCCACTCACCCTCCCTGGTTACCCCAATATTGTGCGGCTCATTCCTCACTTTTTTTTTTTTTAATTTGATTTATATGCCGCCCTTCTCCAGAGACTCAGGGCGGCTTACAATGCGTTAAGCAATAGCCTTCATACTTTTGTATATTTTATACAAAGTCAGCTTATTGCCCCCACAATCTGGGTCCTCAATTTACCTACCTTAGAAAGGATGGAAGGCTGAGTCAACCTTGAGCCTGGCAAGATTCGAACTTACTTTGATTGCAGACAGCTGGTGTTAAATTACAGTGCTTAGTCTGCAGAGCTATCCAGGCTCTTCTTTCGTCCTCGCCCTGGGGGGAGGGGGGCAACGGGGGATGGGGAAACCTCTCGCACAACTTGCTTGGGGCCCCATACAGCTCTACTCACACCCCTGCAGAATAGGGTCTTCCCCCCCCCCCATTCCTTAAAAACCCTCCTTAGATGATGACCCCCGAGTACGCCGGCTAGCAGGCTAGCATTGTCGGGCACGCGAGGCTGGCTGGAGTTAGCGGGGAAGGAGAAAAAGACGGCCTGCGGTGCTCAGGAGGACGGCGCCGCTAAAGCAAGCCTCCCCGAACCGGATCACGGCAGGCGCATTCCACATTTTAAAAAAAGGGGGAATTCAGATGGTGTCATCGGATAATCGTGGGGGGGGGGAGGGAGAGGAGAGGCGGTTGAGGGGGGAAGAAAACAAATTCAAAAGACAAGAAAGGGAAGCATTCATTAAAAAAAAAAAAAAAACCCACATCAGTGAAGTCCAGGAACCAAGAAAGAAAGCCCTTATTTCGGAAGGAAGGCGTGGGAAGGAATGAGCCACGCACCTTCCAAAGGGGTGGGGGGTGGGGTAAAAATTAAGAGAGAGAAAGTTACCTAATCAGGCACAAAATGTCTCCTTCTCACGTAAGTTCCCCCCCCCCCCCGCAGATCCCTCCCTGGGCAGCAGGCAAAATAATCCACCTCCTGGGCAGGATTGCGGACATTCCCAAAGCCTGAAGCAGCCTGAGAGATGGAGAGAGATCTCTGGACGTGGGAGTCCCCCATCCCACCCCCATCCTACAACCCCCAGACAGAGATCGTGGTTGGGTGGCAGGTCTGTTCTCCCTCCCTGGACCAAATTCCTTCACCTCCAGCTAAACAATAAAATCTTCCAGAACTTGAGGGTGCTGACCAAGGTGCTGGAAATTCAGCCCGCCAATCCACCCTCCTACTTCTCTCTAAACTAGCTGACATCCGGAGCTTCTCGTTCCGTCTTTGGCTGCTTTGTCAACCTTCACCGTTTCTTCTCTCTCTCTCTCTCTCGTAGGAGTAAAGTCGTAGTAATACTGTTCCGTTTGTGTTATTGTTCCAATTAGATTTTAAATGCTCAAGCTTCTCACCCACCCACCCCACACACACACACACACACACACACACACAAACCGGGAGAAGCAAAATCCTCTCCTCTCCGGGAGCATCCTTGCGTTTTGTTAATATCAGCAGAAAATTCCTTTCTGCCTTGCAGTGAACAAACTGTGCCCTAGTCGAGGGTTAATCCTAGAGGGCTCTCGATCTTATTGAAAGCTTTGTCCCTTCCAAAATAATGAGCACCCTCTCTGTCTACAAAAAAGAAAAAGAAAGAGAGGGGGGGAAAGAGAGAGGGAGAAAGAAAGAAAGAAAGAAAGAAAGAAAGAAAGAAAGAAAGAAAGAAAGAAAGAAAGAAAGAAGAGAGGGGGAGAAAGAGAGAGACAGAAAGAGAGAGAGAGAGTAAGAGAAAGAGAGAGAAAGAAAGATAGAAAAAGAAAGAAAAAAGAAAGAAAAAAGAAAGAAAGAGAAAGAAAGAAAGAAAGAAAGAAAGAAAGAAAGAGAAAGAAAGAAAGAAAAAAGACACTACTGTTTCCAAAAATAACAATTCCCTTCCAAAATAATGAGCATCCTCTCTGTCTGCAAAAAAAGAAAGGGGGGAAGAGAGAGGAAGAAGAAAGAAAGAAAGAAAGAAAGAAAGAAAGAAAGAAAGAAAGAAAGAAAGAAAGAGGAAAAAAGAAAGAGAAAGAGAGAAAGATAGAAAGAAAGAGAGAGAGAGAGAAGGAAGGAAGGAAGGAAAGAAAGAAAGACACTACCGTTTCCCTTCCAAAATAATGAGCATCCTCTCTCTCTACGAAAAAGAAAGAGAGAGAGAGAGAAGGAAAGAGAGAGAGAGAGAAGAAAGAAAGAAGGAAGGAAAGAAGGAAAGAAGGAAGAAAAGAAGAATGGAAGAAAGAAAGACACAACCGTTCCCCAAAGCTGAAAAAGAAATTGAGGTCAATGCCCACCTGAGTTAATCACCTGCAGCCAAACCTTGAGGCCTCTTTCGCATGGGCCGGGATAGAAAACTATTTAGTATCAAGGAGGACTCTCCTTCACCCGATGGCTAGCAAGAAAAGACAAGAATTGTGTGGGCATCTCTGCCCATTTTCACTTGTGACCCCGCCTCCCTTGGAATCCTGGCTCCACCCACTAGTAAAACGCAGACTGGCGGGTTTAAGGCAGATCAGTCCTATCCTATCCTGCAGGAAGAGGTGATAGCAGAAACATTCCCGCATTTGATCTTTTGATCGGCTCCTGCAAAACCACCTCTAAATGAAATAACATGGGTTATGGGTTACATGCATGGAGGTTTTGAAGAAGAGATTGGACAGCCATTTGTCTGAAATGGTAAAGGGTCTCCCCTTCCTGAGCAGGGGGGGTGAACTAGAAGACCTCCAAGGTCCCTTCCAACTCATACTCTGTTGGGGTCATGGCCAACATTCCTCTAAGCCACTTTTGGTGGCTGCTCAGATTTCTATGGGCTGACACCGGAGGTGGACTCTTCCAAATCTATCTAAGATGGCCTTGCTGTGAGTCATTGGTGGGGTTTTGGGGGGGGGGCACAAGAACTCCAATGGCCTTTTCACAGTAGAATTCCCTAGATGTGTATAACTCAGCATAACCCTTGATCGAAAGGTATAACTTTTCAGCCAAGAAAGATGAAGAGGCAAGGCTGCGGAGAAAATGCAAGAAGGGCAACTGAATGGAAGCAAAGGAGGGATGTTAAGGTAAAAGGTAAAGGTTCCCCTTGCACATATGTGCTAGTCGTTCCCGACTCTAGGGGGCGGTGCTCATCTCCGTTTCAAAGTCGAAGAGCCAGCGCTGACCAAAGACGTCTCCGTGGTCATGTGGCTGCCATGACTCAACGCCAAAGGCGCACAGAACGCTGTTCCCTTCCCACCAAAGGTGGTCCCTATTTTTCTACTCGCATTTTTTACGTGCTTTCGAACTGCTAGGTTGGCAGAAGCTGGGACAAGGAACTCACCCCTTTACGCGGCACTAGGGATTCGAACTGCTGAACTGCCGACCGACAAGCTCAGGAGGGATGTTAGCAGCCTACTAATAACTCCCAAGCCTCTATGTGGCCATTTGGCCCAGATCAAAGGCCAGAAACTTCTGTGTGCACAAGGCATCGCCTAATAGTGGATAACCAAACCGTGGTTTAATCCTTTTAATCTTCTCTAGGCTTCCAGGACACAATGAAGCCTAAACAAACCACAACCGGTTTAGCTAAAAGAGAGAGAGAGAGAGAGAGAGAGAGGAGAGAGAGAGAGGAGAGAGGAGAGAGAGAGAGAGAGAGAGAGAGAGAGAGAGAGAGAGAGAGAGAGAGAGAGAGATGGCTACTCTACTGCTCAGCATGTTGTGGGAACCGAGCCAAGGTGTGGGGAAGGAAGGGGAAGGGCTTCTCTCTCACCCCTCCAGCAGCTGTGAAATGGTTTGGGGGGTGGGGGAGAGACAAACAGAGAATGGTTCTCTATGTGCCCAATGCTGCCGTTTAGCTTTTGTTCTCAAGGCCAAGGAAAGCTTCAACGAGAGCAAGCGAGCGAGCAAGAGAGTGCCCCGTTGGAGGTTGCCTGGCTGACTGGGGTAGAAAGACAAGTTAAATTCACACATGCTTGAGAGCACCGGTTCCCTTACGGAAGTCCACTAGGCCACCACAGGGAGGTGAAGGTAGCAACAGCTGTGGGGTTTCGCCCTGCAAAGCTGATCAGCCCTATTTCTCCTTCCCTCCCTTGTTCGGTCTGTTTGCACAATCCAGGACTGCCACCACATTCTAACACGCGTGCGGTACAAACCACAAACATCCGGGCCTGGCACACCAAAATGAGCATCCGCCCCATTGTCCTTACTGCACCAAGAGTTTTCTCCCACCCCTCTTCCCCTTCAATCCTATCCAATCTCTCTTTGAGAAGCAGGGCTAACATTCTCCCTTTTCCTACATTTGATGCCAGGTAGCCTTTCATTAGGAAGAGGTCCTGTTTAGCTAACCTTGAATACTATCACCATCATCCTAGAAGACTCAGGGGTGGGTGTGTGCAGGCGTGCATGTTTGGCAAATTTACACAATTTAAACTGGAAGATATATAAGGAGGAGGAGGAGAAGGAGGAGGAGGAGGAGGAGGAGGAGGAGGAGGAGGAGGAGGAGGAGGAGAAGAAGAAGAAGAAGAAGAAGAAGAAGAAGAAGAAGAAGAAGAAGAAGAAGAAGAAGAAGAAGAAGAAGAAGAAGAAGAAGAAGAAGAAGAAGAAGAAGAAGAAAATATTATTATTATTATTATTATTATTATTATTTAATCTTTAGTGAGATTCACAGCCTTTGAGGCTGGTTAATAGCTCAGCAGCTCGAGTCCTAACCAAGGACCTAGGAACTGTT